>NW_026973102.1:0-32997 GCF_036711695.1 Zophobas morio | reverse complement strand
GATTCTGCATGCTTTAAGTGTGTTTGGTGGCTCAGAACCATCAAAAAACGTTGAAATATAGTTCAAATTCAATAAAAATCGATAAAAATACAGTTTCTAGCTAAAATTTGATGGTTTCGTTGCACTTTCCGAGCCCGTAGGGTATCTGATTGGCTTAAAAGTACAAGAAAACAACTTCAAAAGTGACGTTTCTGAAGAATTTTAACAGTTTTCTTGTATCTACGAACGCCAGAATGCATAAAATTGACCTAAACGTCTCCTTTTCCTACTCTGAGTCGATTCTGCATGCTTTAAGTGTGTTTGGTGGCTCAGAACCATCAAAAAACGTTGAAATATAGTTCAAATTCAATAAAAATCGATAAAAATAACAGTTTCTAGCTAAAATTTGATGGTTTCGTTGCACTTTCCGAGCCCGTAGGGTATCTGATTGGCTTAAAAGTACAAGAAAACACTTCAAAAGTGACGTTTCTGAAGAATTTTAACAGTTTTCTTGTATCTACGAACGCCAGAATGCATAAAATTGACCTAAACGTCTCCTTTTCCTACTCTGAGTCGATTCTGCATGCTTTAAGTGTGTTTGGTGGCTCAGAACCATCAAAAAACGTTGAAATATAGTTCAAATTCAATAAAAATCGACAAAAATACAGTTTCTAGCTAAAATTTGATGGTTTCGTTGCACTTTCCGAGCCCGTAGGGTATCTGATTGGCTTAAAAGTACAAGAAAACACTTCAAAAGTGACGTTTCTGAAGAATTTTAACAGTTTTCTTGTATCTACGAACGCCAGAATGCATAAAATTGACCTAAACGTCTCCTTTTCCTATTCTGAGTCGATTCTGCATGCTTTAAGTGTGTTTGGTGGCTCAGAACCATCAAAAAACGTTGAAATATAGTTCAAATTCAATAAAAATCGACAAAAATACAGTTTCTAGCTAAAATTTGATGGTTTCGTTGCACTTTCCGAGCCCGTAGGGTATCTGATTGGCTTAAAAGTACAAGAAAACACTTCAAAAGTGACGTTTCTGAAGAATTTTAACAGTTTTCTTGTATCTACGAACGCCAGAATGCATAAAATTGACCTAAACGTCTCCTTTTCCTATTCTGAGTCGATTCTGCATGCTTTAAGTGTGTTTGGTGGCTCAGAACCATCAAAAAACGTTGAAATATAGTTCAAATTCAATAAAAATCGACAAAAATACAGTTTCTAGCTAAAATTTGATGGTTTCGTTGCACTTTCCGAGCCCGTAGGGTATCTGATTGGCTTAAAAGTACAAGAAAACACTTCAAAAGTGACGTTTCTGAAGAATTTTAACAGTTTTCTTGTATCTACGAACGCCAGAATGCATAAAATTGACCTAAACGTCTCCTTTTCCTATTCTGAGTCGATTCTGCATGCTTTAAGTGTGTTTGGTGGCTCAGAACCATCAAAAAACGTTGAAATATAGTTCAAATTCAATAAAAATCGACAAAAATACAGTTTCTAGCTAAAATTTGATGGTTTCGTTGCACTTTCCGAGCCCGTAGGGTATCTGATTGGCTTAAAAGTACAAGAAAACACTTCAAAAGTGACGTTTCTGAAGAATTTTAACAGTTTTCTTGTATCTACGAACGCCAGAATGCATAAAATTGACCTAAACGTCTCCTTTTCCTATTCTGAGTCGATTCTGCATGCTTTAAGTGTGTTTGGTGGCTCAGAACCATCAAAAAACGTTGAAATATAGTTCAAATTCAATAAAAATCGACAAAAATACAGTTTCTAGCTAAAATTTGATGGTTTCGTTGCACTTTCCGAGCCCGTAGGGTATCTGATTGGCTTAAAAGTACAAGAAAACACTTCAAAAGTGACGTTTCTGAAGAATTTTAACAGTTTTCTTGTATCTACGAACGCCAGAATGCATAAAATTGACCTAAACGTCTCCTTTTCCTATTCTGAGTCGATTCTGCATGCTTTAAGTGTGTTTGGTGGCTCAGAACCATCAAAAAACGTTGAAATATAGTTCAAATTCAATAAAAATCGACAAAAATACAGTTTCTAGCTAAAATTTGATGGTTTCGTTGCACTTTCCGAGCCCGTAGGGTATCTGATTGGCTTAAAAGTACAAGAAAACACTTCAAAAGTGACGTTTCTGAAGAATTTTAACAGTTTTCTTGTATCTACGAACGCCAGAATGCATAAAATTGACCTAAACGTCTCCTTTTCCTATTCTGAGTCGATTCTGCATGCTTTAAGTGTGTTTGGTGGCTCAGAACCATCAAAAAACGTTGAAATATAGTTCAAATTCAATAAAAATCGACAAAAATACAGTTTCTAGCTAAAATTTGATGGTTTCGTTGCACTTTCCGAGCCCGTTGGGTATCTGATTGGCTTAAAAGTACAAGAAAACACTTCAAAAGTTACGTTTCTGAAGAATTTTAACAGTTTTCTTGTATCTACGAACGCCAGAATGCATAAAATTGACCTAAACGTCTCCTTTTCCTATTCTGAGTCGATTCTGCATGCTTTAAGTGTGTTTGGTGGCTCAGAACCATCAAAAAACGTTGAAATATAGTTCAAATTCAATAAAAATCGACAAAAATACAGTTTCTAGCTAAAATTTTATGGTTTCGTTGCACTTTCCGAGCCCGTAGGGTATCTGATTGGCTTAAAAGTACAAGAAAACACTTCAAAAGTGACGTTTCTGAAGAATTTTAACAGTTTTCTTGTATCTACGAACGCCAGAATGCATAAAATTGACCTAAACGTCTCCTTTTCCTATTCTGAGTCGATTCTGCATGCTTTAAGTGTGTTTGGTGGCTCAGAACCATCAAAAAACGTTGAAATATAGTTCAAATTCAATAAAAATCGACAAAAATACAGTTTCTAGCTAAAATTTGATGGTTTCGTTGCACTTTCCGAGCCCGTAGGGTATCTGATTGGCTTAAAAGTACAAGAAAACACTTCAAAAGTGACGTTTCTGAAGAATTTTAACAGTTTTCTTGTATCTACGAACGCCAGAATGCATAAAATTGACCTAAACGTCTCCTTTTCCTATTCTGAGTCGATTCTGCATGCTTTAAGTGTGTTTGGTGGCTCAGAACCATCAAAAAACGTTGAAATATAGTTCAAATTCAATAAAAATCGACAAAAATACAGTTTCTAGCTAAAATTTGATGGTTTCGTTGCACTTTCCGAGCCCGTTGGGTATCTGATTGGCTTAAAAGTACAAGAAAACACTTCAAAAGTGACGTTTCTGAAGAATTTTAACAGTTTTCTTGTATCTACGAACGCCAGAATGCATAAAATCGACCTAAACGTCTCCTTTTCCTATTCTGAGTCGATTCTGCATGCTTTAAGTGTGTTTGGTGGCTCAGAACCATCAAAAAACGTTGAAATATAGGTTCAAATTCAATAAAAATCGACAAAAATACAGTTTCTAGCTAAAATTTGATGGTTTCGTTGCACTTTCCGAGCCCGTAGGGTATCTGATTGGCTTAAAAGTACAAGAAAACACTTCAAAAGTGACGTTTCTGAAGAATTTTAACAGTTTTCTTGTATCTACGAACGCCAGAATGCATAAAATTGACCTAAACGTCTCCTTTTCCTATTCTGAGTCGATTCTGCATGCTTTAAGTGTGTTTGGTGGCTCAGAACCATCAAAAAACGTTGAAATATAGTTCAAATTCAATAAAAATCGACAAAAATACAGTTTCTAGCTAAAATTTGATGGTTTCGTTGCACTTTCCGAGCCCGTAGGGTATCTGATTGGCTTAAAAGTACAAGAAAACACTTCAAAAGTGACGTTTCTGAAGAATTTTAACAGTTTTCTTGTATCTACGAACGCCAGAATGCATAAAATTGACCTAAACGTCTCCTTTTCCTATTCTGAGTCGATTCTGCATGCTTTAAGTGTGTTTGGTGGCTCAGAACCATCAAAAAACGTTGAAATATAGTTCAAATTCAATAAAAATCGACAAAAATACAGTTTCTAGCTAAAATTTGATGGTTTCGTTGCACTTTCCGAGCCCGTAGGGTATCTGATTGGCTTAAAAGTACAAGAAAACACTTCAAAAGTGACGTTTCTGAAGAATTTTAACAGTTTTCTTGTATCTACGAACGCCAGAATGCATAAAATTGACCTAAACGTCTCCTTTTCCTATTCTGAGTCGATTCTGCATGCTTTAAGTGTGTTTGGTGGCTCAGAACCATCAAAAAATGTTGAAATATAGTTCAAATTCAATAAAAATCGACAAAAATACAGTTTCTAGCTAAAATTTGATGGTTTCGTTGCACTTTCCGAGCCCGTAGGGTATCTGATTGGCTTAAAAGTACAAGAAAACACTTCAAAAGTGACGTTTCTGAAGAATTTTAACAGTTTTCTTGTATCTACGAACGCCAGAATGCATAAAATTGACCTAAACGTCTCCTTTTCCTATTCTGAGTCGATTCTGCATGCTTTAAGTGTGTTTGGTGGCTCAGAACCATCAAAAAACGTTGAAATATAGTTCAAATTCAATAAAAATCGACAAAAATACAGTTTCTAGCTAAAATTTGATGGTTTCGTTGCACTTTCCGAGCCCGTAGGGTATCTGATTGGCTTAAAAGTACAAGAAAACACTTCAAAAGTGACGTTTCTGAAGAATTTTAACAGTTTTCTTGTATCTACGAACGCCAGAATGCATAAAATTGACCTAAACGTCTCCTTTTCCTATTCTGAGTCGATTCTGCATGCTTTAAGTGTGTTTGGTGGCTCAGAACCATCAAAAAACGTTGAAATATAGTTCAAATTCAATAAAAATCGACAAAAATACAGTTTCTAGCTAAAATTTGATGGTTTCGTTGCACTTTCCGAGCCCGTAGGGTATCTGATTGGCTTAAAAGTACAAGAAAACACTTCAAAAGTGACGTTTCTGAAGAATTTTAACAGTTTTCTTGTATCTACGAACGCCAGAATGCATAAAATTGACCTAAACGTCTCCTTTTCCTATTCTGAGTCGATTCTGCATGCTTTAAGTGTGTTTGGTGGCTCAGAACCATCAAAAAACGTTGAAATATAGTTCAAATTCAATAAAAATCGACAGAAATACAGTTTCTAGCTAAAATTTGATGGTTTCGTTGCACTTTCCGAGCCCGTAGGGTATCTGATTGGCTTAAAAGTACAAGAAAACACTTCAAAAGTGACGTTTCTGAAGAATTTTAACAGTTTTCTTGTATCTACGAACGCCAGAATGCATAAAATTGACCTAAACGTCTCCTTTTCCTATTCTGAGTCGATTCTGCATGCTTTAAGTGTGTTTGGTGGCTCAGAACCATCAAAAAACGTTGAAATATAGTTCAAATTCAATAAAAATCGACAAAAATACAGTTTCTAGCTAAAATTTGATGGTTTCGTTGCACTTTCCGAGCCCGTAGGGTATCTGATTGGCTTAAAAGTACAAGAAAACACTTCAAAAGTGACGTTTCTGAAGAATTTTAACAGTTTTCTTGTATCTACGAACGCCAGAATGCATAAAATTGACCTAAACGTCTCCTTTTCCTATTCTGAGTCGATTCTGCATGCTTTAAGTGTGTTTGGTGGCTCAGAACCATCAAAAAACGTTGAAAAATAGATCAAATTCAATAAAAATCGACAAAAATACAGTTTCTAGCTAAAATTTGATGGTTTCGTTGCACTTTCCGAGCCCGTAGGGTATCTGATTGGCTTAAAAGTACAAGAAAACACTTCAAAAGTGACGTTTCTGAAGAATTTTAACAGTTTTCTTGTATCTACGAACGCCAGAATGCATAAAATTGACCTAAACGTCTCCTTTTCCTATTCTGAGTCGATTCTGCATGCTTTAAGTGTGTTTGGTGGCTCAGAACCATCAAAAAACGTTGAAATATAGTTCAAATTCAATAAAAATCGACAAAAATACAGTTTCTAGCTAAAATTTGATGGTTTCGTTGCACTTTCCGAGCCCGTAGGGTATCTGATTGGCTTAAAAGTACAAGAAAACACTTCAAAAGTGACGTTTCTGAAGAATTTTAACAGTTTTCTTGTATCTACGAACGCCAGAATGCATAAAATTGACCTAAACGTCTCCTTTTCCTATTCTGAGTCGATTCTGCATGCTTTAAGTGTGTTTGGTGGCTCAGAACCATCAAAAAACGTTGAAATATAGTTCAAATTCAATAAAAATCGACAAAAATACAGTTTCTAGCTAAAATTTGATGGTTTCGTTGCACTTTCCGAGCCCGTAGGGTATCTGATTGGCTTAAAAGTACAAGAAAACACTTCAAAAGTGACGTTTCTGAAGAATTTTAACAGTTTTCTTGTATCTACGAACGCCAGAATGCATAAAATTGACCTAAACGTCTCCTTTTCCTATTCTGAGTCGATTCTGCATGCTTTAAGTGTGTTTGGTGGCTCAGAACCATCAAAAAACGTTGAAATATAGATCAAATTCAATAAAAATCGACAAAAATACAGTTTCTAGCTAAAATTTGATGGTTTCGTTGCACTTTCCGAGCCCGTAGGGTATCTGATTGGCTTAAAAGTACAAGAAAACACTTCAAAAGTGACGTTTCTGAAGAATTTTAACAGTTTTCTTGTATCTACGAACGCCAGAATGCATAAAATTGACCTAAACGTCTCCTTTTCCTATTCTGAGTCGATTCTGCATGCTTTAAGTGTGTTTGGTGGCTCAGAACCATCAAAAAACGTTGAAATATAGTTCAAATTCAATAAAAATCGACAAAAATACAGTTTCTAGCTAAAATTTGATGGTTTCGTTGCACTTTCCGAGCCCGTAGGGTATCTGATTGGCTTAAAAGTACAAGAAAACACTTCAAAAGTGACGTTTCTGAAGAATTTTAACAGTTTTCTTGTATCTACGAACGCCAGAATGCATAAAATTGACCTAAACGTCTCCTTTTCCTATTCTGAGTCGATTCTGCATGCTTTAAGTGTGTTTGGTGGCTCAGAACCATCAAAAAACGTTGAAATATAGTTCAAATTCAATAAAAATCGACAAAAATACAGTTTCTAGTTAAAATTTGATGGTTTCGTTGCACTTTCCGAGCCCGTAGGGTATCTGATTGGCTTAAAAGTACAAGAAAACACTTCAAAAGTGACGTTTCTGAAGAATTTTAACAGTTTTCTTGTATCTACGAACGCCAGAATGCATAAAATTGACCTAAACGTCTCCTTTTCCTATTCTGAGTCGATTCTGCATGCTTTAAGTGTGTTTGGTGGCTCAGAACCATCAAAAAACGTTGAAATATAGTTCAAATTCAATAAAAATCGACAAAAATACAGTTTCTAGCTAAAATTTGATGGTTTCGTTGCACTTTCCGAGCCCGTAGGGTATCTGATTGGCTTAAAAGTACAAGAAAACACTTCAAAAGTGACGTTTCTGAAGAATTTTAACAGTTTTCTTGTATCTACGAACGCCAGAATGCATAAAATTGACCTAAACGTCTCCTTTTCCTATTCTGAGTCGATTCTGCATGCTTTAAGTGTGTTTGGTGGCTCAGAACCATCAAAAAACGTTGAAATATAGTTCAAATTCAATAAAAATCGACAAAAATACAGTTTCTAGCTAAAATTTGATGGTTTCGTTGCACTTTCCGAGCCCGTAGGGTATCTGATTTGCTTAAAAGTACAAGAAAACACTTCAAAAGTGACGTTTCTGAAGAATTTTAACAGTTTTCTTGTATCTACGAACGCCAGAATGCATAAAATTGACCTAAACGTCTCCTTTTCCTATTCTGAGTCGATTCTGCATGCTTTAAGTGTGTTTGGTGGCTCAGAACCATCAAAAAACGTTGAAATATAGTTCAAATTCAATAAAAATCGACAAAAATACAGTTTCTAGCTAAAATTTGATGGTTTCGTTGCACTTTCCGAGCCCGTAGGGTATCTGATTGGCTTAAAAGTACAAGAAAACACTTCAAAAGTGACGTTTCTGAAGAATTTTAACAGTTTTCTTGTATCTACGAACGCCAGAATGCATAAAATTGACCTAAACGTCTCCTTTTCCTATTCTGAGTCGATTCTGCATGCTTTAAGTGTGTTTGGTGGCTCAGAACCATCAAAAAACGTTGAAATATAGTTCAAATTCAATAAAAATCGACAAAAATACAGTTTCTAGCTAAAATTTGATGGTTTCGTTGCACTTTCCGAGCGCGTAGGATATCTGATTGGCTTAAAAGTACAAGAAAACACTTCAAAAGTGACGTTTCTGAAGAATTTTAACAGTTTTCTTGTATCTACGAACGCCAGAATGCATAAAATTGACCTAAACGTCTCCTTTTCCTATTCTGAGTCGATTCTGCATGCTTTAAGTGTGTTTGGTGGCTCAGAACCATCAAAAAACGTTGAAATATAGTTCAAATTCAATAAAAATCGACAAAAATACAGTTTCTAGCTAAAATTTGATGGTTTCGTTGCACTTTCCGAGCCCGTAGGGTATCTGATTGGCTTAAAAGTACAAGAAAACACTTCAAAAGTGACGTTTCTGAAGAATTTTAACAGTTTTCTTGTATCTACGAACGCCAGAATGCATAAAATTGACCTAAACGTCTCCTTTTCCTATTCTGAGTCGATTCTGCATGCTTTAAGTGTGTTTGGTGGCTCAGAACCATCAAAAAACGTTGAAATATAGTTCAAATTCAATTAAAATCGACAAAAATACAGTTTCTAGCTAAAATTTGATGGTTTCGTTGCACTTTCCGAGCCCGTAGGGTATCTGATTGGCTTAAAAGTACAAGAAAACACTTCAAAAGTGACGTTTCTGAAGAATTTTAACAGTTTTCTTGTATCTACGAACGCCAGAATGCATAAAATTGACCTAAACGTCTCCTTTTCCTATTCTGAGTCGATTCTGCATGCTTTAAGTGTGTTTGGTGGCTCAGAACCATCAAAAAACGTTGAAATATAGTTCAAATTCAATAAAAATCGACAAAAATACAGTTTCTAGCTAAAATTTGATGGTTTCGTTGCACTTTCCGAGCCCGTAGGGTATCTGATTGGCTTAAAAGTACAAGAAAACATTTCAAAAATGACGTTTCTGAAGAATTTTAACAGTTTTCTTGTATCTACGAACGCCAGAATGCATAAAATTGACCTAAACGTCTCCTTTTCCTATTCTGAGTCGATTCTGCATGCTTTAAGTGTGTTTGGTGGCTCAGAACCATCAAAAAACGTTGAAATATAGTTCAAATTCAATAAAAATCGACAAAAATACAGTTTCTAGCTAAAATTTGATGGTTTCGTTGCACTTTCCGAGCCCGTAGGGTATCTGATTGGCTTAAAAGTACAAGAAAACACTCAAAAGTGACGTTTCTGAAGAATTTTAACAGTTTTCTTGTATCTACGAACGCCAGAATGCATAAAATTGACCTAAACGTCTCCTTTTCCTATTCTGAGTCGATTCTGCATGCTTTAGGTGTGTTTGGTGGCTCAGAACCATCAAAAAACGTTGAGATATAGTTCAAATTCAATAAAAATCGACAAAAATACAGTTTCTAGCTAAAATTTGATGGTTTCGTTGCACTTTCCGAGTCCGTAGGGTATCTGATTGGCTTAAAAGTACAAGAAAACACTTCAAAAGTGACGTTTCTGAAGAATTTTAACAGTTTTCTTGTATCTACGAACGCCAGAATGCACAAAATTGACCTAAACGTCTCCTTTTCCTATTCTGAGTCGATTCTGCATGCTTTAAGTGTGTTTGGTGGCTCAGAACCATCAAAAAACGTTGAAATATAGTTCAAATTCAATAAAAATCGACAAAAATACAGTTTCTAGCTAAAATTTGATGGTTTCGTTGCACTTTCCGAGCCCGTAGGGTATCTGATTGGCTTAAAAGTACAAGAAAACACTTCAAAAGTGACGTTTCTGAAGAATTTTAACAGTTTTCTTGTATCTACGAACGCCAGAATGCATAAAATTGACCCAAACGTCTCCTTTTCCTATTCTGAGTCGATTCTGCATGCTTTAAGTGTGTTTGGTGGCTCAGAACCATCAAAAAACGTTGAAATATAGTTCAAATTTAATAAAAATCGACAAAAATACAGTTTCTAGCTAAAATTTGATGGTTTCGTTGCACTTTCCGAGCCCGTAGGGTATCTGATTGGCTTAAAAGTACAAGAAAACACTTCAAAAGTGACGTTTCTGAAGAATTTTAACAGTTTTCTTGTATCTACGAACGCCAGAATGCATAAAATTGACCTAAACGTCTCCTTTTCCTATTCTGAGTCGATTCTGCATGCTTTAAGTGTGTTTGGTGGCTCAGAACCATCAAAAAACGTTGAAATATAGTTCAAATTCAATAAAAATCGACAAAAATACAGTTTCTAGCTAAAATTTGATGGTTTCGTTGCACTTTCCGAGCCCGTAGGATATCTGATTGGCTTAAAAGTACAAGAAAACACTTCAAAAGTGACGTTTCTGAAGAATTTTAACAGTTTTCTTGTATCTACGAACGCCAGAATGCATAAAATTGACCTAAACGTCTCCTTTTCCTATTCTGAGTCGATTCTGCATGCTTTAAGTGTGTTTGGTGGCTCAGAACCATCAAAAAACGTTGAAATATAGTTCAAATTCAATAAAAATCGACAAAAATACAGTCTCTAGCTAAAATTTGATGGTTTCGTTGCACTTTCCGAGCCCGTAGGGTATCTGATTGGCTTAAAAGTACAAGAAAACACTTCAAAAGTGACGTTTCTGAAGAATTTGAACAGTTTTCTTGTATCTACGAACGCCAGAATGCATAAAATTGACCTAAACGTCTCCTTTTCCTATTCTGAGTCGATTCTGCATGCTTTAAGTGTGTTTGGTGGCTCAGAACCATCAAAAAACGTTGAAATATAGTTCAAATTCAATAAAAATCGACAAAAATACAGTTTCTAGCTAAAATTTGATGGTTTCGTTGCACTTTCCGAGCCCGTAGGGTATCTGATTGGCTTAAAAGTACAAGAAAACACTCAAAAGTGACGTTTCTGAAGAATTTTAACAGTTTTCTTGTATCTACGAACGCCAGAATGCATAAAATTGACCTAAACGTCTCCTTTTCCTATTCTGAGTCGATTCTGCATGCTTTAGGTGTGTTTGGTGGCTCAGAACCATCAAAAAACGTTGAGATATAGTTCAAATTCAATAAAAATCGACAAAAATACAGTTTCTAGCTAAAATTTGATGGTTTCGTTGCACTTTCCGAGCCCGTAGGGTATCTGATTGGCTTAAAAGTACAAGAAAACACTTCAAAAGTGACGTTTCTGAAGAATTTTAACAGTTTTCTTGTATCTACGAACGCCAGAATGCATAAAATTGACCTAAACGTCTCCTTTTCCTATTCTGAGTCGATTCTGCATGCTTTAAGTGTGTTTGGTGGCTCAGAACCATCAAAAAACGTTGAAATATAGTTCAAATTCAATAAAAATCGACAAAAATACAGTTTCTAGCTAAAATTTGATGGTTTCGTTGCACTTTCCGAGCCCGTAGGGTATCTGATTAGCTTAAAAGTACAAGAAAACACTTCAAAAGTGACGTTTCTGAAGAATTTTAACAGTTTTCTTGTATCTACGAACGCCAGAATGCATAAAATTGACCTAAACGTCTCCTTTTCCTATTCTGAGTCGATTCTGCATGCTTTAAGTGTGTTTGGTGGCTCAGAACCATCAAAAAACGTTGAAATATAGTTCAAATTCAATAAAAATCGACAAAAATACAGTTTCTAGCTAAAATTTGATGGTTTCGTTGCACTTTCCGAGCCCGTAGGGTATCTGATTGGCTTAAAAGTACAAGAAAACACTTCAAAAGTGACGTTTCTGAAGAATTTTAACAGTTTTCTTGTATCTACGAACGCCAGAATGCATAAAATTGACCTAAACGTCTCCTTTTCCTATTCTGAGTCGATTCTGCATGCTTTAAGTGTGTTTGGTGGCTCAGAACCATCAAAAAACGTTGAAATATAGTTCAAATTCAATAAAAATCGACAAAAATACAGTTTCTAGCTAAAATTTGATGGTTTCGTTGCACTTTCCGAGCCCGTAGGGTATCTGATTGGCTTAAAAGTACAAGAAAACACTTCAAAAGTGACGTTTCTGAAGAATTTTAACAGTTTTCTTGTATCTACGAACGCCAGAATGCATAAAATTTACCTAAACGTCTCCTTTTCCTATTCTGAGTCGATTCTGCATGCTTTAAGTGTGTTTGGTGGCTCAGAACCATCAAAAAACGTTGAAATATAGTTCAAATTCAATAAAAATCGACAAAAATACAGTTTCTAGCTAAAATTTGATGGTTTCGTTGCACTTTCCGAGCCCGTAGGGTATCTGATTGGCTTAAAAGTACAAGAAAACACTTCAAAAGTGACGTTTCTGAAGAATTTTAACAGTTTTCTTGCATCTACGAACGCCAGAATGCATAAAATTGACCTAAACGTCTCCTTTTCCTATTCTGAGTCGATTCTGCTTTAAGTGTGTTTGGTGGCTCAGAACCATCAAAAAACGTTGAAATATAGTTCAAATTCAATAAAAATCGACAAAAATACAGTTTCTAGCTAAAATTTGATGGTTTCGTTGCACTTTCCGAGCCCGTAGGGTATCTGATTGGCTTAAAAGTACAAGAAAACACTTCAAAAGTGACGTTCTGAAGAATTTTAACAGTTTTCTTGTATCTACGAACGCCAGAATGCATAAAATTGACCTAAACGTCTCCTTTTCCTATTCTGAGTCGATTCTGCATGCTTTAAGTGTGTTTGGTGGCTCAGAACCATCAAAAACGTTGAAATATAGTTCAAATTCAATAAAAATCGACAAAAATACAGTTTCTAGCTAAAATTTGATGGTTTCGTTGCACTTTCCGAGCCCGTAGGGTATCTGATTGGCTTAAAAGTACAAGAAAACACTCAAAAGTGACGTTTCTGAAGAATTTTAACAGTTTTCTTGTATCTACGAACGCCAGAATGCATAAAATTGACCTAAACGTCTCCTTTTCCTATTCTGAGTCGATTCTGCATGCTTTAGGTGTGTTTGGTGGCTCAGAACCATCAAAAAACGTTGAGATATAGTTCAAATTCAATAAAAATCGACAAAAATACAGTTTCTAGCTAAAATTTGATGGTTTCGTTGCACTTTCCGAGCCCGTAGGGTATCTGATTGGCTTAAAAGTACAAGAAAACACTTCAAAAGTGACGTTTCTGAAGAATTTTAACAGTTTCTTGTATCTACGAACGCCAGAATGCATAAAATTGACCTAAACGTCTCCTTTTCCTATTCTGAGTCGATTCTGCATGCTTTAAGTGTGTTTGGTGGCTCAGAACCATCAAAAAACGTTGAAATATAGTTCAAATTCAATAAAAATCGACAAAAATACAGTTTCTAGCTAAAATTTGATGGTTTCGTTGCACTTTCCGAGCCCGTAGGGTATCTGATTAGCTTAAAAGTACAAGAAAACACTTCAAAAGTGACGTTTCTGAAGAATTTTAACAGTTTTCTTGTATCTACGAACGCCAGAATGCATAAAATTGACCTAAACGTCTCCTTTTCCTATTCTGAGTCGATTCTGCATGCTTTAAGTGTGTTTGGTGGCTCAGAACCATCAAAAAACGTTGAAATATAGTTCAAATTCAATAAAAATCGACAAAAATACAGTTTCTAGCTAAAATTTGATGGTTTCGTTGCACTTTCCGAGCCCGTAGGGTATCGATTGGCTTAAAAGTACAAGAAAACACTTCAAAAGTGACGTTTCTGAAGAATTTTAACAGTTTTCTTGTATCTACGAACGCCAGAATGCATAAAATTGACCTAAACGTCTCCTTTTCCTATTCTGAGTCGATTCTGCATGCTTTAAGTGTGTTTGGTGGCTCAGAACCATCAAAAAACGTTGAAATATAGTTCAAATTCAATAAAAATCGACAAAAATACAGTTTCTAGCTAAAATTTGATGGTTTCGTTGCACTTTCCGAGCCCGTAGGGTATCTGATTGGCTTAAAAGTACAAGAAAACACTTCAAAAGTGACGTTTCTGAAGAATTTTAACAGTTTTCTTGTATCTACGAACGCCAGAATGCATAAAATTTACCTAAACGTCTCCTTTTCCTATTCTGAGTCGATTCTGCATGCTTTAAGTGTGTTTGGTGGCTCAGAACCATCAAAAAACGTTGAAATATAGTTCAAATTCAATAAAAATCGACAAAAATACAGTTTCTAGCTAAAATTTGATGGTTTCGTTGCACTTTCCGAGCCCGTAGGGTATCTGATTGGCTTAAAAGTACAAGAAAACACTTCAAAAGTGACGTTTCTGAAGAATTTTAACAGTTTTCTTGCATCTACGAACGCCAGAATGCATAAAATTGACCTAAACGTCTCCTTTTCCTATTCTGAGTCGATTCTGCTTTAAGTGTGTTTGGTGGCTCAGAACCATCAAAAAACGTTGAAATATAGTTCAAATTCAATAAAAATCGACAAAAATACAGTTTCTAGCTAAAATTTGATGGTTTCGTTGCACTTTCCGAGCCCGTAGGGTATCTGATTGGCTTAAAAGTACAAGAAAACACTTCAAAAGTGACGTTTCTGAAGAATTTTAACAGTTTTCTTGTATCTACGAACGCCAGAATGCATAAAATTGACCTAAACGTCTCCTTTTCCTATTCTGAGTCGATTCTGCATGCTTTAAGTGTGTTTGGTGGCTCAGAACCATCAAAAAACGTTGAAATATAGTTCAAATTCAATAAAAATCGACAAAAATACAGTTTCTAGCTAAAATTTTGATTTGTTTCGTTGCACTTTCCGAGCCCGTAGGGTATCTGATTGGCTTAAAAGTACAAGAAAACACTTCAAAAGTGACGTTTCTGAAGAGTTTTAACCGTTTTCTTGTATCTACGAACGCCAGAATGCATAAAATTGACCTAAACGTCTCCTTTTCCTATTCTGAGTCGATTCTGCATGCTTTAAGTGTGTTTGGTGGCTCAGAACCATCAAAAAACGTTGAAATATAGTTCAAATTCAATAAAAATCGACAAAAATACAGTTTCTAGCTAAAATTTGATGGTTTCGTTGCACTTTCCGAGCCCGTAGGGTATCTGATTGGCTTAAAAGTACAAGAAAACACTTCAAAAGTGACGTTTCTGAAGAATTTTAACAGTTTTCTTGTATCTACGAACGCCAGAATGCATAAAATTGACCTAAACGTCTCCTTTTCCTATTCTGAGTCGATTCTGCATGCTTTAAGTGTGTTTGGTGGCTCAGAACCATCAAAAAACGTTGAAATATAGTTCAAATTCAATAAAAATCGACAAAAATACAGTTTCTAGCTAAAATTTGATGGTTTCGTTGCACTTTCCGAGCCCGTAGGGTATCTGATTGGCTTAAAAGTACAAGAAAACACTTCAAAAGTGACGTTTCTGAAGAATTTTAACAGTTTTCTTGTATCTACGAACGCCAGAATGCATAAAATTGACCTAAACGTCTCCTTTTCCTATTCTGAGTCGATTCTGCATGCTTTAAGTGTGTTTGGTGGCTCAGAACCATCAAAAAACGTTGAAATATAGTTCAAATTCAATAAAAATCGACAAAAATACAGTTTCTAGCTAAAATTTGATGGTTTCGTTGCACTTTCCGAGCCCGTAGGGTATCTGATTGGCTTAAAAGTACAAGAAAACACTTCAAAAGTGACGTTACTGAAGAATTTTAACAGTTTTCTTGTATATACGAACGCCAGAATGCATAAAATTGACCTAAACGTCTCCTTTTCCTATTCTGAGTCGATTCTGCATGCTTTAAGTGTGTTTGGTGGCTCAGAACCATCAAAAAACGTTGAAATATAGTTCAAATTCAATAAAAATCGACAAAAATACAGTTTCTAGCTAAAATTTGATGGTTTCGTTGCACTTTCCGAGCCCGTAGGGTATCTGATTGGCTTAAAAGTACAAGAAAACACTTCAAAAGTGACGTTGCTGAAGAATTTTAACAGTTTCTTTGTATCTACTAACGCCAGAATGCATAAAATTGACCTAAACGTCTCCTTTTCCTATTCTGAGTCGATTCTGCATGCTTTAAGTGTGTTTGGTGGCTCAGAACCATCAAAAAACGTTGAAATATAGTTCAAATTCAATAAAAATCGACAAAAATACAGTTTCTAGCTAAAATTTGATGGTTTCGTTGCACTTTCCGAGCCCATAGGGTATCTGATTGGCTTAAAAGTACAAGAAAACACTTCAAAAGTGACGTTTCTGAAGAATTTTAACAGTTTTCTTGTATCTACGAACGCCAGAATGCATAAAATTGACCTAAACGTCTCCTTTTCCTATTCTGAGTCGATTCTGCATGCTTTAAGTGTGTTTGGTGGCTCAGAACCATCAAAAAACGTTGAAATATAGTTCAAATTCAATAAAAATCGACAAAAATACAGTTTCTAGCTAAAATTTGATGGTTTCGTTGCACTTTCCGAGCCCGTAGGGTATCTGATTGGCTTAAAAGTACAAGAAAACATTTCAAAAGTGACGTTTCTGAAGAATTTTAACAGTTTTCTTGTATCTACGAACGCCAGAATGCATAAAATTGACCTAAACGTCTCCTTTTCCTATTCTGAGTCGATTCTGCATGCTTTAAGTGTGTTTGGTGGCTCAGAACCATCAAAAAACGTTGAAATATAGTTCAAATTCAATAAAAATCGACAAAAATACAGTTTCTAGCTAAAATTTGATGGTTTCGTTGCACTTTCCGAGCCCGTAGGGTATCTGATTGGCTTAAAAGTACAAGAAAACACTTCAAAAGTGACGTTTCTGAAGAATTTTAACAGTTTTCTTGTATCTACGAACGCCAGAATGCATAAAATTGACCTAAACGTCTCCTTTTCCTATTCTGAGTCGATTCTGCATGCTTTAAGTGTGTTTGGTGGCTCAGAACCATCAAAAAACCTTGAAATATAGTTCAAATTCAATAAAAATCGACAAAAATACAGTTTCTAGCTAAAATTTGATGGTTTCGTTGCACTTTCCGAGCCCGTAGGGTATCTGATTGGCTTAAAAGTACAAGAAAACACTTCAAAAGTGACGTTTCTGAAGAATTTTAACAGTTTTCTTGTATCTACGAACGCCAGAATGCATAAAATTGACCTAAACGTCTCCTTTTCCTATTCTGAGTCGATTCTGCATGCTTTAAGTGTGTTTGGTGGCTCAGAACCATCAAAAAACGTTGAAATATAGTTCAAATTCAATAAAAATCGACAAAAATACAGTTTCTAGCTAAAATTTGATGGTTTCGTTGCACTTTCCGAGCCCGTAGGGTATCTGATTGGCTTAAAAGTACAAGAAAACACTTCAAAAGTGACGTTTCTGAAGAATTTTAACAGTTTTCTTGTATCTACGAACGCCAGAATGCATAAAATTGACCTAAACGTCTCCTTTTCCTATTCTGAGTCGATTCTGCATGCTTTAAGTGTGTTTGGTGGCTCAGAACCATCAAAAAACGTTGAAATATAGTTCAAATTCAATAAAAATCGACAAAAATACAGTTTCTAGCTAAAATTTGATGGTTTCGTTGCACTTTCCGAGCCCGTAGGGTATCTGATTGGCTTAAAAGTACAAGAAAACACTTCAAAAGTGACGTTTCTGAAGAATTTTAACAGTTTTCTTGTATCTACGAACGCCAGAATCCATAAAATTGACCTAAACGTCTCCTTTTCCTATTCTGAGTCGATTCTGCATGCTTTAAGTGTTTTTGGTGGCTCAGAACCATCAAAAAACGTTGAAATATAGTTCAAATCAATAAAAATCGACAAAAATACAGTTTCTAGCTAAAATTTGATGGTTTCGTTGCACTTTCCGAGCCCGTAGGGTATCTGATTGGCTTAAAAGTACAAGAAAACACTTCAAAAGTGACGTTTCTGAAGAATTTTAACAGTTTTCTTGTATCTACGAACGCCAGAATGCATAAAATTGACCTAAACGTCTCCTTTTCCTATTCTGAGTCGATTCTGCATGCTTTAAGTGTGTTTGGTGGCTCAGAACCATCAAAAAACGTTGAAATATAGTTCAAATTCAATAAAAATCGACAAAAATACAGTTTCTAGCTAAAATTTGATGGTTTCGTTGCACTTTCCGAGCCCGTAGGGTATCTGATTGGCTTAAAAGTACAAGAAAACACTTCAAAAGTGACGTTTCTGAAGAATTTTAACAGTTTTCTTGTATCTACGAACGCCAGAATGCATAAAATTGACCTAAACGTCTCCTTTTCCTATTCTGAGTCGATTCTGCATGCTTTAAGTGTGTTTGGTGGCTCAGAACCATCAAAAAACGTTGAAATATAGTTCAAATTCAATAAAAATCGACAAAAATACAGTTTCTAGCTAAAATTTGATGGTTTCGTTGCACTTTCCGAGCCCGTAGGGTATCTGATTGGCTTAAAAGTACAAGAAAACACTTCAAAAGTGACGTTTCTGAAGAATTTTAACAGTTTTCTTGTATCTACGAACGCCAGAATGCATAAAATTGACCTAAACGTCTCCTTTTCCTATTCTGAGTCGATTCTGCATGCTTTAAGTGTGTTTGGTGGCTCAGAACCATCAAAAAACGTTGAAATATAGTTCAAATTCAATAAAAATCGACAAAAATACAGTTTCTAGCTAAAATTTGATGGTTTCGTTGCACTTTCCGAGCCCGTTGGGTATCTGATTGGCTTAAAAGTACAAGAAAACACTTCAAAAGTGACGTTGCTGAAGAATTTTAACAGTTTTCTTGTATCTACTAACGCCAGAATGCATAAAATTGACCTAAACGTCTCCTTTTCCTATTCTGAGTCGATTCTGCATGCTTTAAGTGTGTTTGGTGGCTCAGAACCATCAAAAAACGTTGAAATATAGTTCAAATTCAATAAAAATCGACAAAAATACAGTTTCTAGCTAAAATTTGATGGTTTCGTTGCACTTTCCGAGCCCGTAGGGTATCTGATTGGCTTAAAAGTACAAGAAAACACTTCAAAAGTGACGTTTCTGAAGAATTTTAACAGTTTTCTTGTATCTACGAACGCCAGAATGCATAAAATTGACCTAAACGTCTCCTTTTCCTATTCTGAGTCGATTCTGCATGCTTTAAGTGTGTTTGGTGGCTCAGAACCATCAAAAAACGTTGAAATATAGTTCAAATTCAATAAAAATCGA
This sequence comes from Zophobas morio, assembly GCF_036711695.1. Lineage (NCBI taxonomy): Eukaryota > Metazoa > Arthropoda > Insecta > Coleoptera > Tenebrionidae > Zophobas > Zophobas morio. The sequence continues at coordinate 13,882 of NW_026973102.1, read as the reverse complement.
CAAAAATACAGTTTCTAGCTAAAATTTGATGGTTTCGTTGCACTTTCCGAGCCCGTAGGGTATCTGATTGGCTTAAAAGTACAAGAAAACATTTCAAAAGTGACGTTTCTGAAGAATTTTAACAGTTTTCTTGTATCTACGAACGCCAGAATGCATAAAATTGACCTAAACGTCTCCTTTTCCTATTCTGAGTCGATTCTGCATGCTTTAAGTGTGTTTGGTGGCTCAGAACCATCAAAAAACGTTGAAATATAGTTCAAATTCAATAAAAATCGACAAAAATACAGTTTCTAGCTAAAATTTGATGGTTTCGTTGCACTTTCCGAGCCCGTAGGGTATCTGATTGGCTTAAAAGTACAAGAAAACACTTCAAAAGTGACGTTTCTGAAGAATTTTAACAGTTTTCTTGTATCTACGAACGCCAGAATGCATAAAATTGACCTAAACGTCTCCTTTTCCTATTCTGAGTCGATTCTGCATGCTTTAAGTGTGTTTGGTGGCTCAGAACCATCAAAAAACGTTGAAATATAGTTCAAATTCAATAAAAATCGACAAAAATACAGTTTCTAGCTAAAATTTGATGGTTTCGTTGCACTTTCCGAGCCCGTAGGGTATCTGATTGGCTTAAAAGTACAAGAAAACACTTCAAAAGTGACGTTTCTGAAGAATTTTAACAGTTTTCTTGTATCTACGAACGCCAGAATGCATAAAATTGACCTAAACGTCTCCTTTTCCTATTCTGAGTCGATTCTGCATGCTTTAAGTGTGTTTGGTGGCTCAGAACCATCAAAAAACGTTGAAATATAGTTCAAATTCAATAAAAATCGACAAAAATACAGTTTCTAGCTAAAATTTGATGGTTTCGTTGCACTTTCCGAGCCCGTAGGGTATCTGATTGGCTTAAAAGTACAAGAAAACACTTCAAAAGTGACGTTTCTGAAGAATTTTAACAGTTTTCTTGTATCTACGAACGCCAGAATGCATAAAATTGACCTAAACGTCTCCTTTTCCTATTCTGAGTCGATTCTGCATGCTTTAAGTGTGTTTGGTGGCTCAGAACCATCAAAAAACGTTGAAATATAGTTCAAATTCAATAAAAATCGACAAAAATACAGTTTCTAGCTAAAATTTGATGGTTTCGTTGCACTTTCCGAGCCCGTAGGGTATCTGATTGGCTTAAAAGTACAAGAAAACACTTCAAAAGTGACGTTTCTGAAGAATTTTAACAGTTTTCTTGTATCTACGAACGCCAGAATCCATAAAATTGACCTAAACGTCTCCTTTTCCTATTCTGAGTCGATTCTGCATGCTTTAAGTGTTTTTGGTGGCTCAGAACCATCAAAAAACGTTGAAATATAGTTCAAATTCAATAAAAATCGACAAAAATACAGTTTCTAGCTAAAATTTGATGGTTTCGTTGCACTTTCCGAGCCCGTAGGGTATCTGATTGGCTTAAAAGTACAAGAAAACACTTCAAAAGTGACGTTTCTGAAGAATTTTAACAGTTTTCTTGTATCTACGAACGCCAGAATGCATAAAATTGACCTAAACGTCTCCTTTTCCTATTCTGAGTCGATTCTGCATGCTTTAAGTGTGTTTGGTGGCTCAGAACCATCAAAAAACGTTGAAATATAGTTCAAATTCAATAAAAATCGACAAAAATACAGTTTCTAGCTAAAATTTGATGGTTTCGTTGCACTTTCCGAGCCCGTAGGGTATCTGATTGGCTTAAAAGTACAAGAAAACACTTCAAAAGTGACGTTTCTGAAGAATTTTAACAGTTTTCTTGTATCTACGAACGCCAGAATGCATAAAATTGACCTAAACGTCTCCTTTTCCTATTCTGAGTCGATTCTGCATGCTTTAAGTGTGTTTGGTGGCTCAGAACCATCAAAAAACGTTGAAATATAGTTCAAATTCAATAAAAATCGACAAAAATACAGTTTCTAGCTAAAATTTGATGGTTTCGTTGCACTTTCCGAGCCCGTAGGGTATCTGATTGGCTTAAAAGTACAAGAAAACACTTCAAAAGTGACGTTTCTGAAGAATTTTAACAGTTTTCTTGTATCTACGAACGCCAGAATGCATAAAATTGACCTAAACGTCTCCTTTTCCTATTCTGAGTCGATTCTGCATGCTTTAAGTGTGTTTGGTGGCTCAGAACCATCAAAAAACGTTGAAATATAGTTCAAATTCAATAAAAATCGACAAAAATACAGTTTCTAGCTAAAATTTGATGGTTTCGTTGCACTTTCCGAGCCCGTAGGGTATCTGATTGGCTTAAAAGTACAAGAAAACACTTCAAAAGTGACGTTTCTGAAGAATTTTAACAGTTTTCTTGTATCTACGAACGCCAGAATGCATAAAATTGACCTAAACGTCTCCTTTTCCTATTCTGAGTCGATTCTGCATGCTTTAAGTGTGTTTGGTGGCTCAGAACCATCAAAAAACGTTGAAATATAGTTCAAATTCAATAAAAATCGACAAAAATACAGTTTCTAGCTAAAATTTGATGGTTTCGTTGCACTTTCCGAGCCCGTAGGGTATCTGATTGGCTTAAAAGTACAAGAAAACACTTCAAAAGTGACGTTTCTGAAGAATTTTAACAGTTTTCTTGTATCTACGAACGCCAGAATCCATAAAATTGACCTAAACGTCTCCTTTTCCTATTCTGAGTCGATTCTGCATGCTTTAAGTGTTTTTGGTGGTTCAGAACCATCAAAAAACGTTGAAATATAGTTCAAATTCAATAAAAATCGACAAAAATACAGTTTCTAGCTAAAATTTGATGCTTTCGTTGCACTTTCCGAGCCCGTAGGGTATCTGATTGGCTTAAAAGTACAAGAAAACACTTCAAAAGTGACGTTTCTGAAGAATTTTAACAGTTTTCTTGTATCTACGAACGCCAGAATGCATAAAATTGACCTAAACGTCTCCTTTTCCTATTCTGAGTCGATTCTGCATGCTTTAAGTGTGTTTGGTGGCTCAGAACCATCAAAAAACGTTGAAATATAGTTCAAATTCAATAAAAATCGACAAAAATACAGTTTCTAGCTAAAATTTGATGGTTTCGTTGCACTTTCCGAGCCCGTAGGGTATCTGATTGGCTTAAAAGTACAAGAAAACACTTCAAAAGTGACGTTTCTGAAGAATTTTAACAGTTTTCTTGTATCTACGAACGCCAGAATGCATAAAATTGACCTAAACGTCTCCTTTTCCTATTCTGAGTCGATTCTGCATGCTTTAAGTGTGTCTGGTGGCTCAGAACCATCAAAAAACGTTGAAATATAGTTCAAATTCAATAAAAATCGACAAAAATACAGTTTCTAGCTAAAATTTGATGGTTTCGTTGCACTTTCCGAGCCCGTAGGGTATCTGATTGGCTTAAAAGTACAAGAAAACACTTCAAAAGTGACGTTTCTGAAGAATTTTAACAGTTTTCTTGTATCTACGAACGCCAGAATGCATAAAATTGACCTAAACGTCTCCTTTTCCTATTCTGAGTCGATTCTGCATGCTTTAAGTGTGTTTGCTGGCTCAGAACCATCAAAAAACGTTGAAATATAGTTCAAATTCAATAAAAATCGACAAAAATACAGTTTCTAGCTTAAATTTGATGGTTTCGTTGCACTTTCCGAGCCCGTTGGGTATCTGATTGGCTTAAAAGTACAAGAAAACACTTCAAAAGTGACGTTTCTGAAGAATTTTAACAGTTTTCTTGTATCTACGAACGCCAGAATGCATAAAATTGACCTAAACGTCTCCTTTTCCTATTCTGAGTCGATTCTGCATGCTTTAAGTGTGTTTGGTGTCTCAGAACCATCAAAAAACGTTGAAATATAGTTCAAATTCAATAAAAATCGACAAAAATACAGTTTCTAGCTAAAATTTGATGGTTTCGTTGCACTTTCCGAGCCCGTAGGGTATCTGATTGGCTTAAAAGTACAAGAAAACACTTCAAAAGTGACGTTTCTGAAGAATTTTAACAGTTTTCTTGTATCTACGAACGCCAGAATCCATAAAATTGACCTAAACGTCTCCTTTTCCTATTCTGAGTCGATTCTGCATGCTTTAAGTGTTTTTGGTGGCTCAGAACCATCAAAAAACGTTGAAATATAGTTCAAATTCAATAAAAATCGACAAAAATACAGTTTCTAGCTAAAATTTGATGGTTTCGTTGCACTTTCCGAGCCCGTAGGGTATCTGATTGGCTTAAAAGTACAAGAAAACACTTCAAAAGTGACGTTTCTGAAGAATTTTAACAGTTTTCTTGTATCTACGAACGCCAGAATGCATAAAATTGACCTAAACGTCTCCTTTTCCTATTCTGAGTCGATTCTGCATGCTTTAAGTGTGTTTGGTGGCTCAGAACCATCAAAAAACGTTGAAATATAGTTCAAATTCAATAAAAATCGACAAAAATACAGTTTCTAGCTAAAATTTGATGGTTTCGTTGCACTTTCCGAGCCCGTAGGGTATCTGATTGGCTTAAAAGTACAAGAAAACACTTCAAAAGTGACGTTTCTGAAGAATTTTAACAGTTTTCTTGTATCTACGAACGCCAGAATGCATAAAATTGACCTAAACGTCTCCTTTTCCTATTCTGAGTCGATTCTGCATGCTTTAAGTGTGTTTGGTGGCTCAGAACCATCAAAAAACGTTGAAATATAGTTCAAATTCAATAAAAATCGACAAAAATACAGTTTCTAGCTAAAATTTGATGGTTTCGTTGCACTTTCCGAGCCCGTAGGGTATCTGATTGGCTTAAAAGTACAAGAAAACACTTCAAAAGTGACGTTTCTGAAGAATTTTAACAGTTTTCTTGTATCTACGAACGCCAGAATGCATAAAATTGACCTAAACATCTCCTTTTCCTATTCTGAGTCGATTCTGCATGCTTTAAGTGTGTTTGGTGGCTCAGAACCATCAAAAAACGTTGAAATATAGTTCAAATTCAATAAAAATCGACAAAAATACAGTTTCTAGCTAAAATTTGATGGTTTCGTTGCACTTTCCGAGCCCGTAGGGTATCTGATTGGCTTAAAAGTACAAGAAAACACTTCAAAAGTGACGTTTCTGAAGAATTTTAACAGTTTTCTTGTATCTACGAACGCCAGAATGCATAAAATTGACCTAAACGTCTCCTTTTCCTATTCTGAGTCGATTCTGCATGCTTTAAGTGTGTTTGGTGGCTCAGAACCATCAAAAAACGTTGAAATATAGTTCAAATTCAATAAAAATCGACAAAAATACAGTTTCTAGCTAAAATTTGATGGTTTCGTTGCACTTTCCGAGCCCGTAGGGTATCTGATTGGCTTAAAAGTACAAGAAAACACTTCAAAAGTGACGTTTCTGAAGAATTTTAACAGTTTTCTTGTATCTACGAACGCCAGAATCCATAAAATTGACCTAAACGTCTCCTTTTCCTATTCTGAGTCGATTCTGCATGCTTTAAGTGTTTTTGGTGGTTCAGAACCATCAAAAAACGTTGAAATATAGTTCAAATTCAATAAAAATCGACAAAAATACAGTTTCTAGCTAAAAATTGATGCTTTCGTTGCACTTTCCGAGCCCGTAGGGTATCTGATTGGCTTAAAAGTACAAGAAAACACTTCAAAAGTGACGTTTCTGAAGAATTTTAACAGTTTTCTTGTATCTACGAACGCCAGAATGCATAAAATTGACCTAAACGTCTCCTTTTCCTATTCTGAGTCGATTCTGCATGCTTTAAGTGTGTTTGGTGGCTCAGAACCATCAAAAAACGTTGAAATATAGTTCAAATTCAATAAAAATCGACAAAAATACAGTTTCTAGCTAAAATTTGATGGTTTCGTTGCACTTTCCGAGCCCGTAGGGTATCTGATTGGCTTAAAAGTACAAGAAAACACTTCAAAAGTGACGTTTCTGAAGAATTTTAACAGTTTTCTTGTATCTACGAACGCCAGAATGCATAAAATTGACCTAAACGTCTCCTTTTCCTATTCTGAGTCGATTCTGCATGCTTTAAGTGTGTCTGGTGGCTCAGAACCATCAAAAAACGTTGAAATATAGTTCAAATTCAATAAAAATCGACAAAAATACAGTTTCTAGCTAAAATTTGATGGTTTCGTTGCACTTTCCGAGCCCGTAGGGTATCTGATTGGCTTAAAAGTACAAGAAAACACTTCAAAAGTGACGTTTCTGAAGAATTTTAACAGTTTTCTTGTATCTACGAACGCCAGAATGCATAAAATTGACCTAAACGTCTCCTTTTCCTATTCTGAGTCGATTCTGCATGCTTTAAGTGTGTTTGGTGTCTCAGAACCATCAAAAAACGTTGAAATATAGTTCAAATTCAATAAAAATCGACAAAAATACAGTTTCTAGCTAAAATTTGATGGTTTCGTTGCACTTTCCGAGCCCGTAGGGTATCTGATTGGCTTAAAAGTACAAGAAAACACTTCAAAAGTGACGTTTCTGAAGAATTTTAACAGTTTTCTTGTATCTACGAACGCCAGAATGCATAAAATTGACCTAAACGTCTCCTTTTCCTATTCTGAGTCGATTCTGCATGCTTTAAGTGTGTTTGGTGGCTCAGAACCATCAAAAAACGTTGAAATATAGTTCAAATTCAATAAAAATCGACAAAAATACAGTTTCTAGCTAAAATTTGATGGTTTCGTTGCACTTTCCGAGCCCGTAGGGTATCTGATTGGCTTAAAAGTACAAGAAAACACTTCAAAAGTGACGTTTCTGAAGAATTTTAACAGTTTTCTTGTATCTACGAACGCCAGAATGCATAAAATTGACCTAAACGTCTCCTTTTCCTATTCTGAGTCGATTCTGCATGCTTTAAGTGTGTTTGGTGGCTCAGAACCATCAAAAAACGTTGAAATATAGTTCAAATTCAATAAAAATCGACAAAAATACAGTTTCTAGCTAAAATTTGATGGTTTCGTTGCACTTTCCGAGCCCGTAGGGTATCTGATTGGCTTAAAAGTACAAGAAAACATTTCAAAAGTGACGTTTCTGAAGAATTTTAACAGTTTTCTTGTATCTACGAACGCCAGAATGCATAAAATTGACCTAAACGTCTCCTTTTCCTATTCTGAGTCGATTCTGCATGCTTTAAGTGTGTTTGGTGGCTCAGAACCATCAAAAAACGTTGAAATATAGTTCAAATTCAATAAAAATCGACAAAAATACAGTTTCTAGCTAAAATTTGATGGTTTCGTTGCACTTTCCGAGCCCGTAGGGTATCTGATTGGCTTAAAAGTACAAGAAAACACTTCAAAAGTGACGTTTCTGAAGAATTTTAACAGTTTTCTTGTATCTACGAACGCCAGAATGCATAAAATTGACCTAAACGTCTCCTTTTCCTATTCTGAGTCGATTCTGCATGCTTTAAGTGTGTTTGGTGGCTCAGAACCATCAAAAAACGTTGAAATATAGTTCAAATTCAATAAAAATCGACAAAAATACAGTTTCTAGCTAAAATTTGATGGTTTCGTTGCACTTTCCGAGCCCGTAGGGTATCTGATTGGCTTAAAAGTACAAGAAAACACTTCAAAAGTGACGTTTCTGAAGAATTTTAACAGTTTTCTTGTATCTACGAACGCCAGAATGCATAAAATTGACCTAAACGTCTCCTTTTCCTATTCTGAGTCGATTCTGCATGCTTTAAGTGTGTTTGGTGGCTCAGAACCATCAAAAAACGTTGAAATATAGTTCAAATTCAATAAAAATCGACAAAAATACAGTTTCTAGCTAAAATTTGATGGTTTCGTTGCACTTTCCGAGCCCGTAGGGTATCTGATTGGCTTAAAAGTACAAGAAAACACTTCAAAAGTGACGTTTCTGAAGAATTTTATCAGTTTTCTTGTATCTACGAACGCCAGAATGCATAAAATTGACCTAAACTTCTCCTTTTCCTATTCTGAGTCGATTCTGCATGCTTTAAGTGTGTTTGGTGGCTCAGAACCATCAAAAAACGTTGAAATATAGTTCAAATTCAATAAAAATCGACAAAAATACAGTTTCTAGCTAAAATTTGATGGTTTCGTTGCACTTTCCGAGCCCGTAGGGTATCTGATTGGCTTAAAAGTACAAGAAAACACTTCAAAAGTGACGTTTCTGAAGAATTTTAACAGTTTTCTTGTATCTACGAACGCCAGAATCCATAAAATTGACCTAAACGTCTCCTTTTCCTATTCTGAGTCGATTCTGCATGCTTTAAGTGTTTTTGGTGGCTCAGAACCATCAAAAAACGTTGAAATATAGTTCAAATTCAATAAAAATCGACAAAAATACAGTTTCTAGCTAAAATTTGATGGTTTCGTTGCACTTTCCGAGCCCGTAGGGTATCTGATTGGCTTAAAAGTACAAGAAAACACTTCAAAAGTGACGTTTCTGAAGAATTTTAACAGTTTTCTTGTATCTACGAACGCCAGAATGCATAAAATTGACCTAAACGTCTCCTTTTCCTATTCTGAGTCGATTCTGCATGCTTTAAGTGTGTTTGGTGGCTCAGAACCATCAAAAAACGTTGAAATATAGTTCAAATTCAATAAAAATCGACAAAAATACAGTTTCTAGCTAAAATTTGATGGTTTCGTTGCACTTTCCGAGCCCGTAGGGTATCTGATTGGCTTAAAAGTACAAGAAAACACTTCAAAAGTGACGTTTCTGAAGAATTTTAACAGTTTTCTTGTATCTACGAACGCCAGAATGCATAAAATTGACCTAAACGTCTCCTTTTCCTATTCTGAGTCGATTCTGCATGCTTTAAGTGTGTTTGGTGGCTCAGAACCATCAAAAAACGTTGAAATATAGTTCAAATTCAATAAAAATCGACAAAAATACAGTTTCTAGCTAAAATTTGATGGTTTCGTTGCACTTTCCGAGCCCGTAGGGTATCTGATTGGCTTAAAAGTACAAGAAAACACTTCAAAAGTGACGTTTCTGAAGAATTTTAACAGTTTTCTTGTATCTACGAACGCCAGAATGCATAAAATTGACCTAAACGTCTCCTTTTCCTATTCTGAGTCGATTCTGCATGCTTTAAGTGTGTTTGGTGGCTCAGAACCATCAAAAAACGTTGAAATATAGTTCAAATTCAATAAAAATCGACAAAAATACAGTTTCTAGCTAAAATTTGATGGTTTCGTTGCACTTTCCGAGCCCGTAGGGTATCTGATTGGCTTAAAAGTACAAGAAAACACTTCAAAAGTGACGTTTCTGAAGAATTTTAACAGTTTTCTTGTATCTACGAACGCCAGAATGCATAAAATTGACCTAAACGTCTCCTTTTCCTATTCTGAGTCGATTCTGCATGCTTTAAGTGTGTTTGGTGGCTCAGAACCATCAAAAAACGTTGAAATATAGTTCAAATTCAATAAAAATCGACAAAAATACAGTTTCTAGCTAAAATTTGATGGTTTCGTTGCACTTTCCGAGCCCGTAGGGTATCTGATTGGCTTAAAAGTACAAGAAAACACTTCAAAAGTGACGTTTCTGAAGAATTTTAACAGTTTTCTTGTATCTACGAACGCCAGAATCCATAAAATTGACCTAAACGTCTCCTTTTCCTATTCTGAGTCGATTCTGCATGCTTTAAGTGTTTTTGGTGGTTCAGAACCATCAAAAAACGTTGAAATATAGTTCAAATTCAATAAAAATCGACAAAAATACAGTTTCTAGCTAAAATTTGATGCTTTCGTTGCACTTTCCGAGCCCGTAGGGTATCTGATTGGCTTAAAAGTACAAGAAAACACTTCAAAAGTGACGTTTCTGAAGAATTTTAACAGTTTTCTTGTATCTACGAACGCCAGAATGCATAAAATTGACCTAAACGTCTCCTTTTCCTATTCTGAGTCGATTCTGCATGCTTTAAGTGTGTTTGGTGGCTCAGAACCATCAAAAAACGTTGAAATATAGTTCAAATTCAATAAAAATCGACAAAAATACAGTTTCTAGCTAAAATTTGATGGTTTCGTTGCACTTTCCGAGCCCGTAGGGTATCTGATTGGCTTAAAAGTACAAGAAAACACTTCAAAAGTGACGTTTCTGAAGAATTTTAACAGTTTTCTTGTATCTACGAACGCCAGAATGCATAAAATTGACCTAAACGTCTCCTTTTCCTATTCTGAGTCGATTCTGCATGCTTTAAGTGTGTCTGGTGGCTCAGAACCATCAAAAAACGTTGAAATATAGTTCAAATTCAATAAAAATCGACAAAAATACAGTTTCTAGCTAAAATTTGATGGTTTCGTTGCACTTTCCGAGCCCGTAGGGTATCTGATTGGCTTAAAAGTACAAGAAAACACTTCAAAAGTGACGTTTCTGAAGAATTTTAACAGTTTTCTTGTATCTACGAACGCCAGAATGCATAAAATTGACCTAAACGTCTCCTTTTCCTATTCTGAGTCGATTCTGCATGCTTTAAGTGTGTTTGCTGGCTCAGAACCATCAAAAAACGTTGAAATATAGTTCAAATTCAATAAAAATCGACAAAAATACAGTTTCTAGCTTAAATTTGATGGTTTCGTTGCACTTTCCGAGCCCGTTGGGTATCTGATTGGCTTAAAAGTACAAGAAAACACTTCAAAAGTGACGTTTCTGAAGAATTTTAACAGTTTTCTTGTATCTACGAACGCCAGAATGCATAAAATTGACCTAAACGTCTCCTTTTCCTATTCTGAGTCGATTCTGCATGCTTTAAGTGTGTTTGGTGTCTCAGAACCATCAAAAAACGTTGAAATATAGTTCAAATTCAATAAAAATCGACAAAAATACAGTTTCTAGCTAAAATTTGATGGTTTCGTTGCACTTTCCGAGCCCGTAGGGTATCGGATTGGCTTAAAAGTACAAGAAAACACTTCAAAAGTGACGTTTCTGAAGAATTTTAACAGTTTTCTTGTATCTACGAACGCCAGAATGCATAAAATTGACCTAAACGTCTCCTTTTCCTATTCTGAGTCGATTCTGCATGCTTTAAGTGTGTTTGGTGGCTCAGAACCATCAAAAAACGTTGAAATATAGTTCAAATTCAATAAAAATCGACAAAAATACAGTTTCTAGCTAAAATTTGATGGTTTCGTTGCACTTTCCGAGCCCGTAGGGTATCTGATTGGCTTAAAAGTACAAGAAAACACTTCAAAAGTGACGTTTCTGAAGAATTTTAACAGTTTTCTTGTATCTACGAACGCCAGAATGCATAAAATTGACCTAAACGTCTCCTTTTCCTATTCTGAGTCGATTCTGCATGCTTTAAGTGTGTTTGGTGGCTCAGAACCATCAAAAAACGTTGAAATATAGTTCAAATTCAATAAAAATCGACAAAAATACAGTTTCTAGCTAAAATTTGATGGTTTCGTTGCACTTTCCGAGCCCGTAGGGTATCTGATTGGCTTAAAAGTACAAGAAAACACTTCAAAAGTGACGTTTCTGAAGAATTTTAACAGTTTTCTTGTATCTACGAACGCCAGAATGCATAAAATTGACCTAAACGTCTCCTTTTCCTATTCTGAGTCGATTCTGCATGCTTTAAGTGTGTTTGGTGTCTCAGAACCATCAAAAAACGTTGAAATATAGTTCAAATTCAATAAAAATCGACAAAAATACAGTTTCTAGCTAAAATTTGATGGTTTCGTTGCACTTTCCGAGCCCGTAGGGTATCTGATTGGCTTAAAAGTACAAGAAAACACTTCAAAAGTGACGTTTCTGAAGAATTTTAACAGTTTTCTTGTATCTACGAACGCCAGAATGCATAAAATTGACCTAAACGTCTCCTTATCCTATTCTGAGTCGATTCTGCATGCTTTAATTGTGTTTGGTGGCTCAGAACCATCAAAAAACGTTGAAATATAGTTCAAATTCAATAAAAATCGACAAAAATACAGTTTCTAGCTAAAATTTGATGGTTTCGTTGCACTTTCCGAGCCCGTAGGGTATCTGATTGGCTTAAAAGTACAAGAAAACATTTCAAAACTGACGTTTCTGAAGAATTTTAACAGTTTTCTTGTATCTACGAACGCCAGAATGCATAAAATTGACCTAAACATCTCCTTTTCCTATTCTGAGTCGATTCTGCATGCTTTAAGTGTGTTTGGTGGCTCAGAACCATCAAAAAACGTTGAAATATAGTTCAAATTCAATAAAAATCGACAAAAATACAGTTTCTAGCTAAAATTTGATGGTTTCGTTGCACTTTCCGAGCCCGTAGGGTATCTGATTGGCTTAAAATCGACAAAAATACAGTTTCTAGCTAAAATTTGATGGTTTCGTTGCACTTTCCGAGCCCGTAGGGTATCTGATTGGCTTAAAAGTGCAAGAAAACACTTCAAAAGTGACGTTTCTGAAGAATTTTAACAGTTTTCTTGTATCTACGAACGCCAGAATGCATAAAATTGACCTAAACGTCTCCTTTTCCTATTCTGAGTCGATTCTGCATGCTTTAAGTGTGTTTGGTGGCTCAGAACCATCAAAAAACGTTGAAATATAGTTCAAATTCAATAAAAATCGACAAAAATACCGTTTCTAGCTAAAATTTGATGGTTTCGTTGCACTTTCCGAGCCCGTTGGGTATCTGATTGGCTTAAAAGTACAAGAAAACACTTCAAAAGTGACGTTTCTGAAGAATTTTAACAGTTTTCTTGTATCTACGAACGCCAGAATGCATAAAATTGACCTAAACGTCTCCTTTTCCTATTCTGAGTCGATTCTGCATGCTTTAAGTGTGTTTGGTGGCTCAGAACCATCAAAAAACGTTGAAATATAGTTCAAATTCAATAAAAATCGACAAAAATACAGTTTCTAGCTAAAATTTGATGGTTTCGTTGCACTTTCCGAGCCCGTAGGGTATCTGATTGGCTTAAAAGTACAAGAAAACACTTCAAAAGTGACGTTTCTGAAGAATTTTAACAGTTTTCTTGTATCAACGAACGCCAGAATGCATAAAATTGACCTAAACGTCTCCTTTTCCTATTCTGAGTCGATTCTGCATGCTTTAAGTGTGTTTGGTGGCTCAGAACCATCAAAAAACGTTGAAATATAGTTCAAATTCAATAAAAATCGACAAAAATACAGTTTCTAGCTAAAATTTGATGGTTTCGTTGCACTTTCCGAGCCCGTAGGGTATCTGATTGGCTTAAAAGTACAAGAAAACACTTCAAAAGTGACGTTTCTGAAGAATTTTAACAGTTTTCTTGTATCTACGAACGCCAGAATGCATAAAATTGACCTAAACGTCTCCTTTTCCTATTCTGAGTCGATTCTGCATGCTTTAAGTGTGTTTGGTGGCTCAGAACCATCAAAAAACGTTGAAATATAGTTCAAATTCAATAAAAATCGACAAAAATACAGTTTCTAGCTAAAATTTGATGGTTTCGTTGCACTTTCCGAGCCCGTAGGGTATCTGATTGGCTTAAAAGTACAAGAAAACACTTCAAAAGTGACGTTTCTGAAGAATTTTAACAGTTTTCTTGTATCTACGAACGCCAGAATGCATAAAATTGACCTAAACGTCTCCTTTTCCTATTCTGAGTCGATTCTGCATGCTTTAAGTGTGTTTGGTGGCTCAGAACCATCAAAAAACGTTGAAATATAGTTCAAATTCAATAAAAATCGACAAAAATACAGTTTCTAGCTAAAATTTGATGGTTTCGTTGCACTTTCCGAGCCCGTAGGGTATCTGATTGGCTTAAAAGTACAAGAAAACACTTCAAAAGTGACGTTTCTGAAGAATTTTAACAGTTTTCTTGTATCTACGAACGCCAGAATGCATAAAATTGACCTAAACGTCTCCTTTTCCTATTCTGAGTCGATTCTGCATGCTTTAAGTGTGTTTGGTGGCTCAGAACCATCAAAAAACGTTGAAATATAGTTCAAATTCAATAAAAATCGA
>NW_026973101.1:0-143606 GCF_036711695.1 Zophobas morio | reverse complement strand
TGGCTCAGAACCATCAAAAAACGTTGAAATATAGTTCAAATTCAATAAAAATCGACAAAAATACAGTTTCTAGCTAAAATTTGATGGTTTCGTTGCACTTTCCGAGCCCGTAGGGTATCTGAGTGGCTTAAAAGTACAAGAAAACACTTCGAAAGTGACGTTTCTGAAGAATTTTAACAGTTTTCTTGTATCTACGAACGCCAGAATGCATAAAATTGACCTAAACGTCTCCTTTTCCTATTCTGAGTCGATTCTGCATGCTTTAAGTGTGTTTGGTGGCTCAGAACCATCAAAAAACGTTGAAATATAGTTCAAATTCAATAAAAATCGACAAAAATACAGTTTCTAGCTAAAATTTGATGGTTTCGTTGCACTTTCCGAGCCCGTAGGGTATCTGAGTGGCTTAAAAGTACAAGAAAACACTTCAAAAGTGACGTTTCTGAAGAATTTTAACAGTTTTCTTGTATCTACGAACGCCAGAATGCATAAAATTGACCTAAACGTCTCCTTTTCCTATTCTGAGTCGATTCTGCATGCTTTAAGTGTGTTTGGTGGCTCAGAACCATCAAAAAACGTTGAAATATAGTTCAAATTCAATAAAAATCGACAAAAATACAGTTTCTAGCTAAAATTTGATGGTTTCGTTGCACTTTCCGAGCCCGTAGGGTATCTGAGTGGCTTAAAAGTACAAGAAAACACTTCAAAAGTGACGTTTCTGAAGAATTTTAACAGTTTTCTTGTATCTACGAACGCCAGAATGCACAAAATTGACCTAAACGTCTCCTTTTCCTATTCTGAGTCGATTCTGCATGCTTTAAGTGTGTTTGGTGGCTCAGAACCATCAAAAAACGTTGAAATATAGATCAAACTCAATAAAAATCGACAAAAATACAGTTTCTAGCTAAAATTTGATGGTTTCGTTGCACCTTCCGAGCCCGTAGGGTATCTGAGTAGCTTAAAAGTACAAGAAAACACTTCAAAAGTGACGTTTCTGAAGAATTTTAACAGTTTTCTTGTATCTACGAACGCCAGAATGCATAAAATTGACCTAAACGTCTCCTTTTCCTATTCTGAGTCGATTCTGCATGCTTTAAGTGTGTTTGGTGGCTCAGAACCATCAAAAAACGTTGAAATATAGTTCAAATTCAATAAAAATCGACAAAAATACAGTTTCTAGCTAAAATTTGATGGTTTCGTTGCACTTTCCGAGCCCGTAGGGTATCTGAGTGGCTTAAAAGTACAAGAAAACACTTCAAAAGTGACGTTTCTGAAGAATTTTAACAGTTTTCTTGTATCTACGAACGCCAGAATGCATAAAATTGACCTAAACGTCTCCTTTTCCTATTCTGAGTGGATTCTGCATGCTTTAAGTGTGTTTGGTGGCTCAGAACCATCAAAAAACGTTGAAATATAGTTCAAATTCAATAAAAATCGACAAAAATACAGTTTCTAGCTAAAATTTGATGGTTTCGTTGCACTTTCCGAGCCCGTAGGGTATCTGAGTGGCTTAAAAGTACAAGAAAACACTTCAAAAGTGACGTTTCTGAAGAATTTTAACAGTTTTCTTGTATCTACGAACGCCAGAATGCATAAAATTGACCTAAACGTCTCCTTTTCCTATTCTGAGTCGATTCTGCATGCTTTAAGTGTGTTTGGTGGCTCAGAACCATCAAAAAACGTTGAAATATAGTTCAAATTCAATAAAAATCGACAAAAATACAGTTTCTAGCTAAAATTTGATGGTTTCGTTGCACTTTCCGAGCCCGTAGGGTATCTGAGTGGCTTAAAAGTACAAGAAAACACTTCAAAAGTGACGTTTCTGAAGAATTTTAACAGTTTTCTTGTATCTACGAACGCCAGAATGCATAAAATTGACCTAAACGTCTCCTTTTCCTATTCTGAGTCGATTCTGCATGCTTTAAGTGTGTTTGGTGGCTCAGAACCATCAAAAAACGTTGAAATATAGTTCAAATTCAATAAAAATCGACAAAAATACAGTTTCTAGCTAAAATTTGATGGTTTCGTTGCACTTTCCGAGCCCGTACGGTATCTGAGTGGCTTAAAAGTACAAGAAAACACTTCAAAAGTGACGTTTCTGGAGAATTTTAACAGTTTTCTTGTATCTACGAACGCCAGAATGCATAAAATTGACCTAAATGTCTCCTTTTCCTATTCTGAGTCGATTCTGCATGCTTTAAGTGTGTTTGGTGGCTCAGAACCATCAAAAAACGTTGAAATATAGTTCAAATTCAATAAAAATCGACAAAAATACAGTTTCTAGCTAAAATTTGATGGTTTCGTTGCACTTTCCGAGCCCGTAGGGTATCTGAGTGGCTTAAAAGTACAAGAAAACACTTCAAAAGTGACGTTTCTGAAGAATTTTAACAGTTTTCTTGTATCTACGAACGCCAGAATGCATAAAATTGACCTAAACGTCTCCTTTTCCTATTCTGAGTCGATTCTGCATGCTTTAAGTGTGTTTGGTGGCTCAGAACCATCAAAAAACGTTGAAATATAGTTCAAATTCAATAAAAATCGACAAAAATACAGTTTCTAGCTAAAATTTGATGGTTTCGTTGCACTTTCCGAGCCCGTAGGGTATCTGAGTGGCTTAAAAGTACAAGAAAACACTTCAAAAGTGACGTTTCTGAAGAATTTTAACAGTTTTCTTGTATCTACGAACGCCAGAATGCATAAAATTGACCTAAACGTCTCCTTTTCCTATTCTGAGTCGATTCTGCATGCTTTAAGTGTGTTTGGTGGCTCAGAACCATCAAAAAACGTTGAAATATAGTTCAAATTCAATAAAAATCGACAAAAATACAGTTTCTAGCTAAAATTTGATGGTTTCGTTGCACTTTCCGAGCCCGTAGGGTATCTGAGTGGCTTAAAAGTACAAGAAAACACTTCAAAAGTGACGTTTCTGAAGAATTTTAACAGTTTTCTTGTATCTACGAACGCCAGAATGCATAAAATTGACCTAAACGTCTCCTTTTCCTATTCTGAGTCGATTCTGCATGCTTTAAGTGTGTTTGGTGGCTCAGAACCATCAAAAAACGTTGAAATATTGTTCAAATTCAATAAAAATCGACAAAAATACAGTTTCTAGCTAAAATTTGATGGTTTCGTTGCACTTTCCGAGCCCCTAGGGTATCTGAGTGGCTTAAAAGTACAAGAAAACACTTCAAAAGTGACGTTTCTGAAGAATTTTAACAGTTTTCTTGTATCTACGAACGCCAGAATGCATAAAATTGACCTAAACGTCTCCTTTTCCTATTCTGAGTCGATTCTGCATGCTTTAAGTGTGTTTGGTGGCTCAGAACCATCAAAAAACGTTGAAATATAGTTCAAATTCAATAAAAATCGACAAAAATACAGTTTCTAGCTAAAATTTGATGGTTTCGTTGCACTTTCCGAGCCCGTCGGGTATCTGAGTGGCTTAAAAGTACAAGAAAACACTTCAAAAGTGACGTTTCTGAAGAATTTTAACAGTTTTCTTGTATCTACGAACGCCAGAATGCATAAAATTGACCTAAACGTCTCCTTTTCCTATTCTGAGTCGATTCTGCATGCTTTAAGTGTGTTTGGTGGCTCAGAACCATCAAAAAACTTTGAAATATAGTTCAAATTCAATAAAAATCGACAAAAATACAGTTTCTAGCTAAAATTTGATGGTTTCGTTGCACTTTCCGAGCCCGTAGGGTATCTGAGTGGCTTAAAAGTACAAGAAAACACTTCAAAAGTGACGTTTCTGAAGAATTTTAACAGTTTTCTTGTATCTACGAACGCCAGAATGCATAAAATTGACCTAAACGTCTCCTTTTCCTATTCTGAGTCGATTCTGCATGCTTTAAGTGTGTTTGGTGGCTCAGAACCATCAAAAAACGTTGAAATATAGTTCAAATTCAATAAAAATCGACAAAAATACAGTTTCTAGCTAAAATTTGATGGTTTCGTTGCACTTTCCGAGACCGTAGGGTATCTGAGTGGCTTAAAAGTACAAGAAAACACTTCAAAAGTGACATTTCTGAAGAATTTTAACAGTTTTCTTGTATCTACGAACGCCAGAATGCATAAAATTGACCTAAACGTCTCCTTTTCCTATTCTGAGTCGATTCTGCATGCTTTAAGTGTGTTTGGTGGCTCAGAACCATCAAAAAACGTTGAAATATAGTTCAAATTCAATAAAAATCGACAAAAATACAGTTTCTAGCTAAAATTTGATGGTTTCGTTGCACTTTCCGAGCCCGTAGGGTATCTGAGTGGCTTAAAAGTACAAGAAAACACTTCAAAAGTGACGTTTCTGAAGAATTTTAACAGTTTTCTTGTATCTACGAACGCCAGAATGCATAAAATTGACCTAAACGTCTCCTTTTCCTATTCTGAGTCGATTCTGCATGCTTTAAGTTTGTTTGGTGGCTCAGAACCATCAAAAAACGTTGAAATATAGTTCAAATTCAATAAAAATCGACAAAAATACAGTTTCTAGCTAAAATTTGATGGTTTCGTTGCACTTTCCGAGCCCGTAGGGTATCTGAGTGGCTTAAAAGTACAAGAAAACACTTCAAAAGTGACGTTTCTGGAGAATTTTAACAGTTTTCTTGTATCTACGAACGCCAGAATGCATAAAATTGACCTAAATGTCTCCTTTTCCTATTCTGAGTCGATTCTGCATGCTTTAAGTGTGTTTGGTGGCTCAGAACCATCAAAAAACGTTGAAATATAGTTCAAATTCAATAAAAATCGACAAAAATACAGTTTCTAGCTAAAATTTGATGGTTTCGTTGCACTTTCCGAGCCCGTAGGGTATCTGAGTGGCTTAAAAGTACAAGAAAACACTTCAAAAGTGACGTTTCTGAAGAATTTTAACAGTTTTCTTGTATCTACGAACGCCAGAATGCATAAAATTGACCTAAACGTCTCCTTTTCCTATTCTGAGTCGATTCTGCATGCTTTAAGTGTGTTTGGTGGCTCAGAACCATCAAAAAACGTTGAAATATAGTTCAAATTCAATAAAAATCGACAAAAATACAGTTTCTAGCTAAAATTTGATGGTTTCGTTGCACTTTCCGAGCCCGTAGGGTATCTGAGTGGCTTAAAAGTACAAGAAAACACTTCAAAAGTGACGTTTCTGAAGAATTTTAACAGTTTTCTTGTATCTACGAACGCCAGAATGCATAAAATTGACCTAAACGTCTCCTTTTCCTATTCTGAGTCGATTCTGCATGCTTTAAGTGTGTTTGGTGGCTCAGAACCATCAAAAAACGTTGAAATATAGTTCAAATTCAATAAAAATCGACAAAAATACAGTTTCTAGCTAAAATTTGATGGTTTCGTTGCACTTTCCGAGCCCGTAGGGTATCTGAGTGGCTTAAAAGTACAAGAAAACACTTCAAAAGTGACGTTTCTGAAGAATTTTAACAGTTTTCTTGTATCTACGAACGCCAGAATGCATAAAATTGACCTAAACGTCTCCTTTTCCTATTCTGAGTCGATTCTGCATGCTTTAAGTGTGTTTGGTGGCTCAGAACCATCAAAAAACGTTGAAATATTGTTCAAATTCAATAAAAATCGACAAAAATACAGTTTCTAGCTAAAATTTGATGGTTTCGTTGCACTTTCCGAGCCCGTAGGGTATCTGAGTGGCTTAAAAGTACAAGAAAACACTTTAAAAGTGACGTTTCTGAAGAATTTTAACAGTTTTCTTGTATCTACGAACGCCAGAATGCATAAAATTGACCTAAACGTCTCCTTTTCCTATTCTGAGTCGATTCTGCATGCTTTAAGTGTGTTTGGTGGCTCAGAACCATCAAAAAACGTTGAAATATAGTTCAAATTCAATAAAAATCGACAAAAATACAGTTTCTAGCTAAAATCTGATGGTTTCGTTGCACTTTCCGAGCCCGTAGGGTATCTGAGTGGCTTAAAAGTACAAGAAAACACTTCAAAAGTGACGTTTCTGAAGAATTTTAACAGTTTTCTTGTATCTACGAACGCCAGAATGCATAAAATTGACCTAAACGTCTCCTTTTCCTATTCTGAGTCGATTCTGCATGCTTTAAGTGTGTTTGGTGGCTCAGAACCATCAAAAAACGTTGAAATATAGTTCAAATTCAATAAAAATCGACAAAAATACAGTTTCTAGCTAAAATTTGATGGTTTCGTTGCACTTTCCGAGCCCGTAGGGTATCTGAGTGGCTAAAAAGTACAAGAAAACACTTCAAAAGTGACATTTCTGAAGAATTTTAACAGTTTTCTTGTATCTACGAACGCCAGAATGCATAAAATTGACCTAAACGTCTCCTTTTCCTATTCTGAGTCGATTCTGCATGCTTTAAGTGTGTTTGGTGGCTCAGAACCATCAAAAAACGTTGAAATATAGTTCAAATTCAATAAAAATCGACAAAAATACAGTTTTTAGCTAAAATTTGATGGTTTCGTTGCACTTTCCGAGCCCGTAGGGTATCTGAGTGTCTTAAAAGTACAAGAAAACACTTCCAAAGTGACGTTTCTGAAGAATTTTAACAGTTTTCTTGTATCTACGAACGCCAGAATGCATAAAATTGACCTAAACGTCTCCTTTTCCTATTCTGAGTCGATTCAGCATGCTTTAAGTGTGTTTGGTGGCTCAGAACCATCAAAAAACGTTGAAATATAGTTCAAATTCAATAAAAATCGACAAAAATACAGTTTCTAGCTAAAATTTGATGGTTTCGTTGCACTTTCCGAGCCCGTAGGGTATCTGAGTGGCTTAAAAGTACAAGAAAACACTTCAAAAGTGACGTTTCTGAAGAATTTTAACAGTTTTCTTGTATCTACGAACGCCAGAATGCATAAAATTGACCTAAACGTCTCCTTTTCCTATTCTGAGTCGATTCTGCATGCTTTAAGTGTGTTTGGTGGCTCAGAACCATCAAAAAACGTTGAAATATAGTTCAAATTCAATAAAAATCGACAAAAATACAGTTTCTAGCTAAAATTTGATGGTTTCGTTGCACTTTCCGAGCCCGTAGGGTATCTGAGTGGCTTAAAAGTACAAGAAAACACTTCAAAAGTGACGTTTCTGGAGAATTTTAACAGTTTTCTTGTATCTACGAACGCCAGAATGCATAAAATTGACCTAAATGTCTCCTTTTCCTATTCTGAGTCGATTCTGCATGCTTTAAGTGTGTTTGGTGGCTCAGAACCATCAAAAAACGTTGAAATATAGTTCAAATTCAATAAAAATCGACAAAAATACAGTTTCTAGCTAAAATTTGATGGTTTCGTTGCACTTTCCGAGCCCGTAGGGTATCTGAGTGGCTTAAAAGTACAAGAAAACACTTCAAAAGTGACGTTTCTGAAGAATTTTAACAGTTTTCTTGTATCTACGAACGCCAGAATGCATAAAATTGACCTAAACGTCTCCTTTTCCTATTCTGAGTCGATTCTGCATGCTTTAGGTGTGTTTGGTGGCTCAGAACCATCAAAAAACGTTGAAA
Source organism: Zophobas morio (assembly GCF_036711695.1). Lineage (NCBI taxonomy): Eukaryota > Metazoa > Arthropoda > Insecta > Coleoptera > Tenebrionidae > Zophobas > Zophobas morio. Next base: position 136,125 of record NW_026973101.1, on the reverse strand, counting down.
TATAGTTCAAATTCAATAAAAATCGACAAAAATACAGTTTCTAGCTAAAATTTGATGGTTTCGTTGCACTTTCCGAGCCCGTAGGGTATCTGAGTGGCTTAAAAGTACAAGAAAACACTTCAAAAGTGACGTTTCTGAAGAATTTTAACAGTTTTCTTGTATCTACGAACGCCAGAATGCATAAAATTGACCTAAACGTCTCCTTTTCCTATTCTGAGTCGATTCTGCATGCTTTAAGTGTGTTTGGTGGCTCAGAACCATCAAAAAACGTTGAAATATAGTTCAAATTCAATAAAAATCGACAAAAATACAGTTTCTAGCTAAAATTTGATGGTTTCGTTGCACTTTCCGAGCCCGTAGGGTATCTGAGTGGCTTAAAAGTACAAGAAAACACTTCAAAAGTGACGTTTCTGAAGAATTTTAACAGTTTTCTTGTATCTACGAACGCCAGAATGCATAAAATTGACCTAAACGTCTCCTTTTCCTATTCTGAGTCGATTCTGCATGCTTTAAGTGTGTTTGGTGGCTCAGAACCATCAAAAAACGTTGAAATATAGTTCAAATTCAATAAAAATCGACAAAAATACAGTTTCTAGCTAAAATTTGATGGTTTCGTTGCACTTTCCGAGCCCGTAGGGTATCTGAGTGGCTTAAAAGTACAAGAAAACACTTCAAAAGTGACGTTTCTGAAGAATTTTAACAGTTTTCTTGTATCTACGAACGCCAGAATGCATAAAATTGACCTAAACGTCTCCTTTTCCTATTCTGAGTCGATTCTGCATGCTTTAAGTGTGTTTGGTGGCTCAGAACCATCAAAAAACGTTGAAATATAGTTCAAATTCAATAAAAATCGACAAAAATACAGTTTCTAGCTAAAATTTGATGGTTTCGTTGCACTTTCCGAGCCCGTAGGGTATCTGAGTGGCTAAAAAGTACAAGAAAACACTTCAAAAGTGACATTTCTGAAGAATTTTAACAGTTTTCTTGTATCTACGAACGCCAGAATGCATAAAATTGACCTAAACGTCTCCTTTTCCTATTCTGAGTCGATTCTGCATGCTTTAAGTGTGTTTGGTGGCTCAGAACCATCAAAAAACGTTGAAATATAGTTCAAATTCAATAAAAATCGACAAAAATACAGTTTTTAGCTAAAATTTGATGGTTTCGTTGCACTTTCCGAGCCCGTAGGGTATCTGAGTGGCTTAAAAGTACAAGAAAACACTTCCAAAGTGACGTTTCTGAAGAATTTTAACAGTTTTCTTGTATCTACGAACGCCAGAATGCATAAAATTGACCTAAACGTCTCCTTTTCCTATTCTGAGTCGATTCAGCATGCTTTAAGTGTGTTTGGTGGCTCAGAACCATCAAAAAACGTTGAAATATAGTTCAAATTCAATAAAAATCGACAAAAATACAGTTTCTAGCTAAAATTTGATGGTTTCGTTGCACTTTCCGAGCCCGTAGGGTATCTGAGTGGCTTAAAAGTACAAGAAAACACTTCAAAAGTGACGTTTCTGAAGAATTTTAACAGTTTTCTTGTATCTACGAACGCCAGAATGCATAAAATTGACCTAAACGTCTCCTTTTCCTATTCTGAGTCGATTCTGCATGCTTTAAGTGTGTTTGGTGGCTCAGAACCATCAAAAAACGTTGAAATATAGTTCAAATTCAATAAAAATCGACAAAAATACAGTTTCTAGCTAAAATTTGATGGTTTCGTTGCACTTTCCGAGCCCGTAGGGTATCTGAGTGGCTTAAAAGTACAAGAAAACACTTCAAAAGTGACGTTTCTGGAGAATTTTAACAGTTTTCTTGTATCTACGAACGCCAGAATGCATAAAATTGACCTAAATGTCTCCTTTTCCTATTCTGAGTCGATTCTGCATGCTTTAAGTGTGTTTGGTGGCTCAGAACCATCAAAAAACGTTGAAATATAGTTCAAATTCAATAAAAATCGACAAAAATACAGTTTCTAGCTAAAATTTGATGGTTTCGTTGCACTTTCCGAGCCCGTAGGGTATCTGAGTGGCTTAAAAGTACAAGAAAACACTTCAAAAGTGACGTTTCTGAAGAATTTTAACAGTTTTCTTGTATCTACGAACGCCAGAATGCATAAAATTGACCTAAACGTCTCCTTTTCCTATTCTGAGTCGATTCTGCATGCTTTAGGTGTGTTTGGTGGCTCAGAACCATCAAAAAACGTTGAAATATAGTTCAAATTCAATAAAAATCGACAAAAATACAGTTTCTAGCTAAAATTTGATGGTTTCGTTGCACTTTCCGAGCCCGTAGGGTATCTGAGTGGCTTAAAAGTACAAGAAAACACTTCAAAAGTGACGTTTCTGAAGAATTTTAACAGTTTTCTTGTATCTACGAACGCCAGAATGCATAAAATTGACCTAAACGTCTCCTTTTCCTATTCTGAGTCGATTCTGCATGCTTTAAGTGTGTTTGGTGGCTCAGAACCATCAAAAAACGTTGAAATATAGTTCAAATTCAATAAAAATCGACAAAAATACAGTTTCTAGCTAAAATTTGATGGTTTCGTTGCACTTTCCGAGCCCGTAGGGTATCTGAGTGGCTTAAAAGTACAAGAAAACACTTCAAAAGTGACGTTTCTGAAGAATTTTAACAGTTTTCTTGTATCTACGAACGCCAGAATGCATAAAATTGACCTAAACGTCTCCTTTTCCTATTCTGAGTCGATTCTGCATGCTTTAAGTGTGTTTGGTGGCTCAGAACCATCAAAAAACGTTGAAATATAGTTCAAATTCAATAAAAATCGACAAAAATACAGTTTCTAGCTAAAATTTGATGGTTTCGTTGCACTTTCCGAGCCCGTAGGGTATCTGAGTGGCTTAAAAGTACAAGAAAACACTTCAAAAGTGACGTTTCTGAAGAATTTTAACAGTTTTCTTGTATCTACGAACGCCAGAATGCATAAAATTGACCTAAACGTCTCCTTTTCCTATTCTGAGTCGATTCTGCATGCTTTAAGTGTGTTTGGTGGCTCAGAACCATCAAAAAACGTTGAAATATAGTTCAAATTCAATAAAAATCGACAAAAATACAGTTTCTAGCTAAAATTTGATGGTTTCGTTGCACTTTCCGAGCCCGTAGGGTATCTGAGTGGCTTAAAAGTACAAGAAAACACTTCAAAAGTGACGTTTCTGGAGAATTTTAACAGTTTTCTTGTATCTACGAACGCCAGAATGCATAAAATTGACCTAAATGTCTCCTTTTCCTATTCTGAGTCGATTCTGCATGCTTTAAGTGTGTTTGGTGGCTCAGAACCATCAAAAAACGTTGAAATATAGTTCAAATTCAATAAAAATCGACAAAAATACAGTTTCTAGCTAAAATTTGATGGTTTCGTTGCACTTTCCGAGCCCGTAGAGTATCTGAGTGGCTTAAAAGTACAAGAAAACACTTCAAAAGTGACGTTTCTGAAGAATTTTAACAGTTTTCTTGTATCTACGAACGCCAGAATGCATAAAATTGACCTAAACGTCTCCTTTTCCTATTCTGAGTCGATTCTGCATGCTTTAAGTGTGTTTGGTGGCTCAGAACCATCAAAAAACGTTGAAATATAGTTCAAATTCAATAAAAATCGACAAAAATACAGTTTCTAGCTAAAATTTGATGGTTTCGTTGCACTTTCCGAGCCCGTAGGTTATCTGAGTGGCTTAAAAGTACAAGAAAACACTTCAAAAGTGACGTTTCTGAAGAATTTTAACAGTTTTCTTGTATCGACGAACGCCAGAATGCATAAAATTGACCTAAACGTCTCCTTTTCCTATTCTGAGTCGATTCTGCATGCTTTAAGTGTGTTTGGTGGCTCAGAACCATCAAAAAACGTTGAAATATTGTTCAAATTCAATAAAAATCGACAAAAATACAGTTTCTAGCTAAAATTTGATGGTTTCGTTGCACTTTCCGAGCCCGTAGGGTATCTGAGTGGCTTAAAAGTACAAGAAAACACTTCAAAAGTGACGTTTCTGAAGAATTTTAACAGTTTTCTTGTATCTACGAACGCCAGAATGCATAAAATTGACCTAAACGTCTCCTTTTCCTATTCTGAGTCGATTCTGCATGCTTTAAGTGTGTTTGGTGGCTCAGAACCATCAAAAAACGTTGAAATATAGTTCAAATTCAATAAAAATCGACAAAAATACAGTTTCTAGCTAAAATTTGATGGTTTCGTTGCACTTTCCGAGCCCGTAGGGTATCTGAGTGGCTTAAAAGTACAAGAAAACACTTCAAAAGTGACGTTTCTGAAGAATTTTAACAGTTTTCTTGTATCTACGAACGCCAGAATGCATAAAATTGACATAAACGTCTCCTTTTCCTATTCTGAGTCGATTCTGCATGCTTTAAGTGTGTTTGGTGGCTCAGAACCATCAAAAAACGTTGAAATATAGTTCAAATTCAATAAAAATCGACAAAAATACAGTTTCTAGCTAAAATTTGATGGTTTCGTTGCACTTCCCGAGCCCGTTGGGTATCTGAGTGGCTTAAAAGTACAAGAAAACACTTCAAAAGTGTCGTTTCTGAAAAATTTTAACAGTTTTCTTGTATCTACGAACGCCAGAATGCATAAAATTCACCTAAACGTCTCCTTTTCCTATTCTGAGTCGATTCTGCATGCTTTAAGTGTGTTTGGTGGCTCAGAACCATCAAAAAACGTTGAAATATAGTTCAAATTCAATAAAAATCGACAAAAATACAGTTTCTAGCTAAAGTTTGATGGTTTCGTTGCACTTTCCGAGCCCGTAGGGTATCTGAGTGGCTTAAAAGTACAAGAAAACACTTCAAAAGTGACGTTTCTGAAGAATTTTAACAGTTTTCTTGTATCTACGAACGCCAGAATGCATAAAATTGACCTAAACGTCTCCTTTTCCTATTCTGAGTCGATCCTGCATGCTTTAAGTGTGTTTGGTGGCTCAGAACCATCAAAAAACGTTGAAATATAGTTCAAATTCAATAAAAATCGACAAAAATACAGTTTCTAGCTAAAATTTGATGGTTTCGTTGCACTTTCCGAGCCCGTAGGGTATCTGAGTGGCTTAAAAGTACAAGAAAACACTTCAAAAGTGACGTTTCTGAAGAATTTTAACAGTTTTCTTGTATCTACGAACGCCAGAATGCATAAAATTGACCTAAACGTCTCCTTTTCCTATTCTGAGTCGATTCTGCATGCTTTAAGTGTGTTTGGTGGCTCAGAACCATCAAAAAACGTTGAAATATAGTTCAAATTCAATAAAAATCGACAAAAATACAGTTTCTAGCTAAAATTTGATGGTTTCGTTGCACTTTCCGAGACCGTAGGGTATCTGAGTGGCTTAAAAGTACAAGAAAACACTTCAAAAGTGACGTTTCTGAAGAATTTTAACAGTTTTCTTGTATCTACGAACGCCAGAATGCATAAAATTGACCTAAACGTCTCCTTTTCCTATTCTGAGTCGATTCTGCATGCTTTAAGTGTGTTTGGTGGCTCAGAACCATCAAAAAACGTTGAAATATAGTTCAAATTCAATAAAAATCGACAAAAATACAGTTTCTAGCTAAAATTTGATGGTTTCGTTGCACTTTCCGAGCCCGTAGGGTATCTGAGTGGCTTAAAAGTACAAGAAAACACTTCAAAAGTGACGTTTCTGGAGAATTTTAACAGTTTTCTTGTATCTACGAACGCCAGAATGCATAAAATTGACCTAAATGTCTCCTTTTCCTATTCTGAGTCGATTCTGCATGCTTTAAGTGTGTTTGGTGGCTCAGAACCATCAAAAAACGTTGAAATATAGTTCAAATTCAATAAAAATCGACAAAAATACAGTTTCTAGCTAAAATTTGATGGTTTCGTTGCACTTTCCGAGCCCGTAGGGTATCTGAGTGGCTTAAAAGTACAAGAAAACACTTCAAAAGTGACGTTTCTGAAGAATTTTAACAGTTTTCTTGTATCTACGAACGCCAGAATGCATAAAATTGACCTAAACGTCTCCTTTTCCTATTCTGAGTCGATTCTGCATGCTTTAAGTGTGTTTGGTGGCTCAGAACCATCAAAAAACGTTGAAATATAGTTCAAATTCAATAAAAATCGACAAAAATACAGTTTCTAGCTAAAATTTGATGGTTTCGTTGCACTTTCCGAGCCCGTAGGGTATCTGAGTGGCTTAAAAGTACAAGAAAACACTTCAAAAGTGACGTTTCTGGAGAATTTTAACAGTTTTCTTGTATCTACGAACGCCAGAATGCATAAAATTGACCTAAATGTCTCCTTTTCCTATTCTGAGTCGATTCTGCATGCTTTAAGTGTGTTTGGTGGCTCAGAACCATCAAAAAACGTTGAAATATAGTTCAAATTCAATAAAAATCGACAAAAATACAGTTTCTAGCTAAAATTTGATGGTTTCGTTGCACTTTCCGAGCCCGTCGGGTATCTGAGTGGCTTAAAAGTACAAGAAAACACTTCAAAAGTGACGTTTCTGAAGAATTTTAACAGTTTTCTTGTATCTACGAACGCCAGAATGCATAAAATTGACCTAAACGTCTCCTTTTCCTATTCTGAGTCGATTCTGCATGCTTTAAGTGTGTTTGGTGGCTCAGAACCATCAAAAAACTTTGAAATATAGTTCAAATTCAATAAAAATCGACAAAAATACAGTTTCTAGCTAAAATTTGATGGTTTCGTTGCACTTTCCGAGCCCGTAGGGTATCTGAGTGGCTTAAAAGTACAAGAAAACACTTCAAAAGTGACGTTTCTGAAGAATTTTAACAGTTTTCTTGTATCTACGAACGCCAGAATGCATAAAATTGACCTAAACGTCTCCTTTTCCTATTCTGAGTCGATTCTGCATGCTTTAAGTGTGTTTGGTGGCTCAGAACCATCAAAAAACGTTGAAATATAGTTCAAATTCAATAAAAATCGACAAAAATACAGTTTCTAGCTAAAATTTGATGGTTTCGTTGCACTTTCCGAGCCCGTAGGGTATCTGAGTGGCTTAAAAGTACAAGAAAACACTTCAAAGTGACGTTTCTGAAGAATTTTAACAGTTTTCTTGTATGTACGAACGCCAGAATGCATAAAATTGACCTAAACGTCTCCTTTTCCTATTCTGAGTCGATTCTGCATGCTTTAAGTGTGTTTGGTGGCTCAGAACCATCAAAAAACGTTGAAATATAGTTCAAATTCAATAAAAATCGACAAAAATACAGTTTCTAGCTAAAATTTGATGGTTTCGTTGCACTTTCCGAGCCCGTCGGGTATCTGAGTGGCTTAAAAGTACAAGAAAACACTTCAAAAGTGACGTTTCTGAAGAATTTTAACAGTTTTCTTGTATCTACGAACGCCAGAATGCATAAAATTGACCTAAACGTCTCCTTTTCCTATTCTGAGTCGATTCTGCATGCTTTAAGTGTGTTTGGTGGCTCAGAACCATCAAAAAACGTTGAAATATAGTTCAAATTCAATAAAAATCGACAAAAATACAGTTTCTAGCTAAAATTTGATGGTTTCGTTGCACTTTCCGAGCCCGTAGGGTATCTGAGTGGCTTAAAAGTACAAGAAAACACTTCAAAAGTGACGTTTCTGGAGAATTTTAACAGTTTTCTTGTATCTACGAACGCCAGAATGCATAAAATTGACCTAAATGTCTCCTTTTCCTATTCTGAGTCGATTCTGCATGCTTTAAGTGTGTTTGGTGGCTCAGAACCATCAAAAAACGTTGAAATATAGTTCAAATTCAATAAAAATCGACAAAAATACAGTTTCTAGCTAAAATTTGATGGTTTCGTTGCACTTTCCGAGCCCGTAGGGTATCTGAGTGGCTTAAAAGTACAAGAAAACACTTCAAAAGTGACGTTTCTGAAGAATTTTAACAGTTTTCTTGTATCTACGAACGCCAGAATGCATAAAATTGACCTAAACGTCTCCTTTTCCTATTCTGAGTCGATTCTGCATGCTTTAAGTGTGTTTGGTGGCTCAGAACCATCAAAAAACGTTGAAATATAGTTCAAATTCAATAAAAATCGACAAAAATACAGTTTCTAGCTAAAATTTGATGGTTTCGTTGCACTTTCCGAGCCCGTAGGGTATCTGAGTGGCTTAAAAGTACAAGAAAACACTTCAAAAGTGACGTTTCTGAAGAATTTTAACAGTTTTCTTGTATCTACGAACGCCAGAATGCATAAAATTGACCTAAACGTCTCCTTTTCCTATTCTGAGTCGATTCTGCATGCTTTAAGTGTGTTTGGTGGCTCAGAACCATCAAAAAACGTTGAAATATAGTTCAAATTCAATAAAAATCGACAAAAATACAGTTTCTAGCTAAAATTTGATGGTTTCGTTGCACTTTCCGAGCCCGTAGGGTATCTGAGTGGCTTAAAAGTACAAGAAAACACTTCAAAAGTGACGTTTCTGAAGAATTTTAACAGTTTTCTTGTATCTACGAACGCCAGAATGCATAAAATTGACCTAAACGTCTCCTTTTCCTATTCTGAGTCGATTCTGCATGCTTTAAGTGTGGTTGGTTTCGTTGCACTTTCCGAGCCCGTTGGGTATCTGAGTGGCTTAAAAGTACAAGAAAACACTTCAAAAGTGACGTTTCTGAAGAATTTTAACAGTTTTCTTGTATCTACGAACGCCAGAATGCATAAAATTGACCTAAACGTCTCCTTTTCCTATTCTGAGTCGATTCTGCATGCTTTAAGTGTGTTTGGTGGCTCAGAACCATCAAAAAACTTTGAAATATTGTTCAAATTCAATAAAAATCGACAAAAATACAGTTTCTAGCTAAAATTTGATGGTTTCGTTGCACTTTCCGAGCCCGTAGGGTATCTGAGTGGCTTAAAAGTACAAGAAAACACTTCAAAAGTGACGTTTCTGAAGAATTTTAACAGTTTTCTTGTATCTACGAACGCCAGAATGCATAAAATTGACCTAAACGTCTCCTTTTCCTATTCTGAGTCGATTCTGCATGCTTTAAGTGTGTTTGGTGGCTCAGAACCATCAAAAAACGTTGAAATATAGTTCAAATTCAATAAAAATCGACAAAAATACAGTTTCTAGCTAAAATTTGATGGTTTCGTTGCACTTTCCGAGCCCGTAGGGTATCTGAGTGGCTTAAAAGTACAAGAAAACACTTCAAAAGTGACGTTTCTGAAGAATTTTAACAGTTTTCTTGTATCTACGAACGCCAGAATGCATAAAATTGACCTAAACGTCTCCTTTTCCTATTCTGAGTCGATTCTGCATGCTTTAAGTGTGTTTGGTGGCTCAGAACCATCAAAAAACGTTGAAATATAGTTCAAATTCAATAAAAATCGACAAAAATACAGTTTCTAGCTAAAATTTGATGGTTTCGTTGCACTTTCCGAGCCCGTAGGGTATCTGAGTGGCTTAAAAGTACAAGAAAACACTTCAAAAGTGACGTTTCTGAAGAATTTTAACAGTTTTCTTGTATCTACGAACGCCAGAATGCATAAAATTGACCTAAACGTCTCCTTTTCCTATTCTGAGTCGATTCTGCATGCTTTAAGTGTGTTTGGTGGCTCAGAACCATCAAAAAACGTTGAAATATAGTTCAAATTCAATAAAAATCGACAAAAATACAGTTTCTAGCTAAAATTTGATGGTTTCGTTGCACTTTCCGAGCCCGTAGGGTATCTGAGTGGCTTAAAAGTACAAGAAAACACTTCAAAAGTGACGTTTCTGGAGAATTTTAACAGTTTTCTTGTATCTACGAACGCCAGAATGCATAAAATTGACCTAAATGTCTCCTTTTCCTATTCTGAGTCGATTCTGCATGCTTTAAGTGTGTTTGGTGGCTCAGAACCATCAAAAAACGTTGAAATATAGTTCAAATTCAATAAAAATCGACAAAAATACAGTTTCTAGCTAAAATTTGATGGTTTCGTTGCACTTTCCGAGCCCGTAGGGTATCTGAGTGGCTTAAAAGTACAAGAAAACACTTCAAAAGTGACGTTTCTGAAGAATTTTAACAGTTTTCTTGTATCTACGAACGCCAGAATGCATAAAATTGACCTAAACGTCTCCTTTTCCTATTCTGAGTCGATTCTGCATGCTTTAAGTGTGTTTGGTGGCTCAGAACCATCAAAAAACGTTGAAATATAGTTCAAATTCAATAAAAATCGACAAAAATACAGTTTCTAGCTAAAATTTGATGGTTTCGTTGCACTTTCCGAGCCCGTAGGGTATCTGAGTGGCTTAAAAGTACAAGAAAACACTTCAAAAGTGACGTTTCTGAAGAATTTTAACAGTTTTCTTGTATCTACGAACGCCAGAATGCATAAAATTGACCTAAACGTCTCCTTTTCCTATTCTGAGTCGATTCTGCATGCTTTAAGTGTGTTTGGTGGCTCAGAACCATCAAAAAACGTTGAAATATAGTTCAAATTCAATAAAAATCGACAAAAATACAGTTTCTAGCTAAAATTTGATGGTTTCGTTGCACTTTCCGAGCCCGTAGGGTATCTGAGTGGCTTAAAAGTACAAGAAAACACTTCAACAGTGACGTTTCTGAAGAATTTTAACAGTTTTCTTGTATCTACGAACGCCAGAATGCATAAAATTGACCTAAACGTCTCCTTTTCCTATTCTGAGTCGATTCTGCATGCTTTAAGTGTGTTTGGTGGCTCAGAACCATCACGCCAGAATGCATAAAATTGACCTAAACGTCTCCTTTTCCTATTCTGAGTCGATTCTGCATGCTTTAAGTGTGTCGTTGCACTTTCCGAGCCCGTAGGGTATCTGAGTGGCTTAAAAGTACAAGAAAACACTTCAAAAGTGACGTTTCTGAAGAATTTTAACAGTTTTCTTGTATCTACGAACGCCAGAATGCATAAAATTGACCTAAACGTCTCCTTTTCCTATTCTGAGTCGATTCTGCATGCTTTAAGTGTGTTTGGTGGCTCAGAACCATCAAAAAACGTTGAAATATAGTTCAAATTCAATAAAAATCGACAAAAATACAGTTTCTAGCTAAAATTTGATGGTTTCGTTGCACTTTCCGAGCCCGTAGGGTATCTGAGTGGCTTAAAAGTACAAGAAAACACTTCAAAAGTGACGTTTCTGAAGAATTTTAACAGTTTTCTTGTATCTACGAACGCCAGAATGCATAAAATTGACCTAAACGTCTCCTTTTCCTATTCTGAGTCGATTCTGCATGCTTTAAGTGTGTTTGGTGGCTCAGAACCATCAAAAAACGTTGAAATATAGTTCAAATTCAATAAAAATCGACAAAAATACAGTTTCTAGCTAAAATTTGATGGTTTCGTTGCACTTTCCGAGCCCGTAGGGTATCTGAGTGGCTTAAAAGTACAAGAAAACACTTCAAAAGTGACGTTTCTGAAGAATTTTAACAGTTTTCTTGTATCTACGAACGCCAGAATGCATAAAATTGACCTAAACGTCTCCTTTTCCTATTCTGAGTCGATTCTGCATGCTTTAAGTGTGTTTGGTGGCTCAGAACCATCAAAAAACGTTGAAATATAGTTCAAATTCAATAAAAATCGACAAAAATACAGTTTCTAGCTAAAATTTGATGGTTTCGTTGCACTTTCCGAGCCCGTAGGGTATCTGAGTGGCTTAAAAGTACAAGAAAACACTTCAAAAGTGACGTTTCTGAAGAATTTTAACAGTTTTCTTGTATCTACGAACGCCAGAATGCATAAAATTGACCTAAACGTCTCCTTTTCCTATTCTGAGTCGATTCTGCATGCTTTAAGTGTGGTTGGTTTCGTTGCACTTTCCGAGCCCGTTGGGTATCTGAGTGGCTTAAAAGTACAAGAAAACACTTCAAAAGTGACGTTTCTGAAGAATTTTAACAGTTTTCTTGTATCTACGAACGCCAGAATGCATAAAATTGACCTAAACGTCTCCTTTTCCTATTCTGAGTCGATTCTGCATGCTTTAAGTGTGTTTGGTGGCTCAGAACCATCAAAAAACTTTGAAATATAGTTCAAATTCAATAAAAATCGACAAAAATACAGTTTCTAGCTAAAATTTGATGGTTTCGTTGCACTTTCCGAGCCCGTAGGGTATCTGAGTGGCTTAAAAGTACAAGAAAACACTTCAAAAGTGACGTTTCTGAAGAATTTTAACAGTTTTCTTGTATCTACGAACGCCAGAATGCATAAAATTGACCTAAACGTCTCCTTTTCCTATTCTGAGTCGATTCTGCATGCTTTAAGTGTGTTTGGTGGCTCAGAACCATCAAAAAACGTTGAAATATAGTTCAAATTCAATAAAAATCGACAAAAATACAGTTTCTAGCTAAAATTTGATGGTTTCGTTGCACTTTCCGAGCCCGTAGGGTATCTGAGTGGCTTAAAAGTACAAGAAAACACTTCAAAAGTGACGTTTCTGAAGAATTTTAACAGTTTTCTTGTATCTACGAACGCCAGAATGCATAAAATTGACCTAAACGTCTCCTTTTCCTATTCTGAGTCGATTCTGCATGCTTTAAGTGTGTTTGGTGGCTCAGAACCATCAAAAAACGTTGAAATATAGTTCAAATTCAATAAAAATCGACAAAAATACAGTTTCTAGCTAAAATTTGATGGTTTCGTTGCACTTTCCGAGCCCGTAGGGTATCTGAGTGGCTTAAAAGTACAAGAAAACACTTCAAAAGTGACGTTTCTGAAGAATTTTAACAGTTTTCTTGTATCTACGAACGCCAGAATGCATAAAATTGACCTAAACGTCTCCTTTTCCTATTCTGAGTCGATTCTGCATGCTTTAAGTGTGTTTGGTGGCTCAGAACCATCAAAAAACGTTGAAATATAGTTCAAATTCAATAAAAATCGACAAAAATACAGTTTCTAGCTAAAATTTGATGGTTTCGTTGCACTTTCCGAGCCCGTAGGGTATCTGAGTGGCTTAAAAGTACAAGAAAACACTTCAAAAGTGACGTTTCTGGAGAATTTTAACAGTTTTCTTGTATCTACGAACGCCAGAATGCATAAAATTGACCTAAATGTCTCCTTTTCCTATTCTGAGTCGATTCTGCATGCTTTAAGTGTGTTTGGTGGCTCAGAACCATCAAAAAACGTTGAAATATAGTTCAAATTCAATAAAAATCGACAAAAATACAGTTTCTAGCTAAAATTTGATGGTTTCGTTGCACTTTCCGAGCCCGTAGGGTATCTGAGTGGCTTAAAAGTACAAGAAAACACTTCAAAAGTGACGTTTCTGAAGAATTTTAACAGTTTTCTTGTATCTACGAACGCCAGAATGCATAAAATTGACCTAAACGTCTCCTTTTCCTATTCTGAGTCGATTCTGCATGCTTTAAGTGTGTTTGGTGGCTCAGAACCATCAAAAAACGTTGAAATATAGTTCAAATTCAATAAAAATCGACAAAAATACAGTTTCTAGCTAAAATTTGATGGTTTCGTTGCACTTTCCGAGCCCGTAGGGTATCTGAGTGGCTTAAAAGTACAAGAAAACACTTCAAAAGTGACGTTTCTGAAGAATTTTAACAGTTTTCTTGTATCTACGAACGCCAGAATGCAGAAAATTGACCTAAACGTCTCCTTTTCCTATTCTGAGTCGATTCTGCATGCTTTAAGTGTGTTTGGTGGCTCAGAACCATCAAAAAACGTTGAAAATATAGTTCAAATTCAATAAAAATCGACAAAAATACAGTTTCTAGCTAAAATTTGATGGTTTCGTTGCACTTTCCGAGCCCGTAGGGTATCTGAGTGGCTTAAAAGTACAAGAAAACACTTCAAAAGTGACGTTTCTGAAGAATTTTAACAGTTTTCTTGTATCTACGAACGCCAGAATGCATAAAATTGACCTAAACGTCTCCTTTTCCTATTCTGAGTCGATTCTGCATGCTTTAAGTGTGTTTGGTGGCTCAGAACCATCAAAAAACGTTGAAATATTGTTCAAATTCAATAAAAATCGACAAAAATACAGTTTCTAGCTAAAATTTGATGGTTTCGTTGCACTTTCCGAGCCCGTAGGGTATCTGAGTGGCTTAAAAGTACAAGAAAACACTTCAAAAGTGACGTTTCTGAAGAATTTTAACAGTTTTCTTGTATCTACGAACGCCAGAATGCATAAAATTGACCTAAACGTCTCCTTTTCCTATTCTGAGTCGATTCTGCATGCTTTAAGTGTGTTTGGTGGCTCAGAACCATCAAAAAACGTTGAAATATAGTTCAAATTCAATAAAAATCGACAAAAATACAGTTTCTAGCTAAAATTTGATGGTTTCGTTGCACTTTCCGAGCCCGTAGGGTATCTGAGTGGCTTAAAAGTACAAGAAAACACTTCAAAAGTGACGTTTCTGGAGAATTTTAACAGTTTTCTTGTATCTACGAACGCCAGAATGCATAAAATTGACCTAAATGTCTCCTTTTCCTATTCTGAGTCGATTCTGCATGCTTTAAGTGTGTTTGGTGGCTCAGAACCATCAAAAAACGTTGAAATATAGTTCAAATTCAATAAAAATCGACAAAAATACAGTTTCTAGCTAAAATTTGATGGTTTCGTTGCACTTTCCGAGCCCGTAGGGTATCTGAGTGGCTTAAAAGTACAAGAAAACACTTCAAAAGTGACGTTTCTGAAGAATTTTAACAGTTTTCTTGTATCTACGAACGCCAGAATGCATAAAATTGACCTAAACGTCTCCTTTTCCTATTCTGAGTCGATTCTGCATGCTTTAAGTGTGTTTGGTGGCTCAGAACCATCAAAAAACGTTGAAATATAGTTCAAATTCAATAAAAATCGACAAAAATACAGTTTCTAGCTAAAATTTGATGGTTTCGTTGCACTTTCCGAGCCCGTAGGGTATCTGAGTGGCTTAAAAGTACAAGAAAACACTTCAAAAGTGACGTTTCTGAAGAATTTTAACAGTTTTCTTGTATCTACGAACGCCAGAATGCATAAAATTGACCTAAACGTCTCCTTTTCCTATTCTGAGTCGATTCTGCATGCTTTAAGTGTGTTTGGTGGCTCAGAACCATCAAAAAACGTTGAAATATAGTTCAAATTCAATAAAAATCGACAAAAATACAGTTTCTAGCTAAAATTTGATGGTTTCGTTGCACTTTCCGAGCCCGTAGGGTATCTGAGTGGCTTAAAAGTACAAGAAAACACTTCAAAAGTGACGTTTCTGAAGAATTTTAACAGTTTTCTTGTATCTACGAACGCCAGAATGCATAAAATTGACCTAAACGTCTCCTTTTCCTATTCTGAGTCGATTCTGCATGCTTTAAGTGTGTTTGGTGGCTCAGAACCATCAAAAAACGTTGAAATATTGTTCAAATTCAATAAAAATCGACAAAAATACAGTTTCTAGCTAAAATTTGATGGTTTCGTTGCACTTTCCGAGCCCGTAGGGTATCTGAGTGGCTTAAAAGTACAAGAAAACACTTCAAAAGTGACGTTTCTGAAGAATTTTAACAGTTTTCTTGTATCTACGAACGCCAGAATGCATAAAATTGACCTAAACGTCTCCTTTTCCTATTCTGAGTCGATTCTGCATGCTTTAAGTGTGTTTGGTGGCTCAGAACCATCAAAAAACGTTGAAATATAGTTCAAATTCAATAAAAATCGACAAAAATACAGTTTCTAGCTAAAATTTGATGGTTTCGTTGCACTTTCCGAGCCCGTAGGGTATCTGAGTGGCTTAAAAGTACAAGAAAACACTTCAAAAGTGACGTTTCTGAAGAATTTTAACAGTTTTCTTGTATCTACGAACGCCAGAATGCATAAAATTGACCTAAACGTCTCCTTTTCCTATTCTGAGTCGATTCTGCATGCTTTAAGTGTGTTTGGTGGCTCAGAACCATCAAAAAACGTTGAAATATAGTTCAAATTCAATAAAAATCGACAAAAATACAGTTTCTAGCTAAAATTTGATGGTTTCGTTGCACTTTCCGAGCCCGTAGGGTATCTGAGTGGCTTAAAAGTACAAGAAAACACTTCAAAAGTGACATTTCTGAAGAATTTTAACAGTTTTCTTGTATCTACGAACGCCAGAATGCATAAAATTGACCTAAACGTCTCCTTTTCCTATTCTGAGTCGATTCTGCATGCTTTAAGTGTGTTTGGTGGCTCAGAACCATCAAAAAACGTTGAAATATAGTTCAAATTCAATAAAAATCGACAAAAATACAGTTTCTAGCTAAAATTTGATGGTTTCGTTGCACTTTCCGAGCCCGTAGGGTATCTGAGTGGCTTAAAAGTACAAGAAAACACTTCCAAAGTGACGTTTCTGAAGAATTTTAACAGTTTTCTTGTATCTACGAACGCCAGAATGCATAAAATTGACCTAAACGTCTCCTTTTCCTATTCTGAGTCGATTCTGCATGCTTTAAGTGTGTTTGGTGGCTCAGAACCATCAAAAAACGTTGAAATATAGTTCAAATTCAATAAAAATCGACAAAAATACAGTTTCTAGCTAAAATTTGATGGTTTCGTTGCACTTTCCGAGCCCGTAGGGTATCTGAGTGGCTTAAAAGTACAAGAAAACACTTCAAAAGTGACGTTTCTGAAGAATTTTAACAGTTTTCTTGTATCTACGAACGCCAGAATGCATAAAATTGACCTAAACGTCTCCTTTTCCTATTCTGAGTCGATTCTGCATGCTTTAAGTGTGTTTGGTGGCTCAGAACCATCAAAAAACTTTGAAATATAGTTCAAATTCAATAAAAATCGACAAAAATACAGTTTCTAGCTAAAATTTGATGGTTTCGTTGCACTTTCCGAGCCCGTAGGGTATCTGAGTGGCTTAAAAGTACAAGAAAACACTTCAAAAGTGACGTTTCTGAAGAATTTTAACAGTTTTCTTGTATCTACGAACGCCAGAATGCATAAAATTGACCTAAACGTCTCCTTTTCCTATTCTGAGTCGATTCTGCATGCTTTAAGTGTGTTTGGTGGCTCAGAACCATCAAAAAACGTTGAAATATAGTTCAAATTCAATAAAAATCGACAAAAATACAGTTTCTAGCTAAAATTTGATGGTTTCGTTGCACTTTCCGAGCCCGTAGGGTATCTGAGTGGCTTAAAAGTACAAGAAAACACTTCAAAAGTGACGTTTCAGAAGAATTTTAACAGTTTTCTTGTATCGACGAACGCCAGAATGCATAAAATTGACCTAAACGTCTCCTTTTCCTATTCTGAGTCGATTCTGCATGCTTTAAGTGTGTTTGGTGGCTCAGAACCATCAAAAAACGTTGAAATATAGTTCAAATTCAATAAAAATCGACAAAAATACAGTTTCTAGCTAAAATTTGATGGTTTCGTTGCACTTTCCGAGCCCGTAGGGTATCTGAGTGGCTTAAAAGTACAAGAAAACACTTCAAAAGTGACGTTTCTGGAGAATTTTAACAGTTTTCTTGTATCTACGAACGCCAGAATGCATAAAATTGACCTAAATGTCTCCTTTTCCTATTCTGAGTCGATTCTGCATGCTTTAAGTGTGTTTGGTGGCTCAGAACCATCAAAAAACGTTGAAATATAGTTCAAATTCAATAAAAATCGACAAAAATACAGTTTCTAGCTAAAATTTGATGGTTTCGTTGCACTTTCCGAGCCCGTAGGGTATCTGAGTGGCTTAAAAGTACAAGAAAACACTTCAAAAGTGACGTTTCTGAAGAATTTTAACAGTTTTCTTGTATCTACGAACGCCAGAATGCATAAAATTGACCTAAACGTCTCCTTTTCCTATTCTGAGTCGATTCTGCATGCTTTAAGTGTGTTTGGTGGCTCAGAACCATCAAAAAACGTTGAAATATAGTTCAAATTCAATAAAAATCGACAAAAATACAGTTTCTAGCTAAAATTTGATGGTTTCGTTGCACTTTCCGAGCCCGTAGGGTATCTGAGTGGCTTAAAAGTACAAGAAAACACTTCAAAAGTGACGTTTCTGAAGAATTTTAACAGTTTTCTTGTATCTACGAACGCCAGAATGCATAAAATTGACCTAAACGTCTCCTTTTCCTATTCTGAGTCGATTCTGCATGCTTTAAGTGTGTTTGGTGGCTCAGAACCATCAAAAAACGTTGAAATATAGTTCAAATTCAATAAAAATCGACAAAAATACAGTTTCTAGCTAAAATTTGATGGTTTCGTTGCACTTTCCGAGCCCGTAGGGTATCTGAGTGGCTTAAAAGTACAAGAAAACACTTCAAAAGTGACGTTTCTGAAGAATTTTAACAGTTTTCTTGTATCTACGAACGCCAGAATGCATAAAATTGACCTAAACGTCTACTTTTCCTATTCTGAGTCGATTCTGCATGCTTTAAGTGTGTTTGGTGGCTCAGAACCATCAAAAAACGTTGAAATATTGTTCAAATTCAATAAAAATCGACAAAAATACAGTTTCTAGCTAAAATTTGATGGTTTCGTTGCACTTTCCGAGCCCGTAGGGTATCTGAGTGGCTTAAAAGTACAAGAAAACACTTCAAAAGTGACGTTTCTGAAGAATTTTAACAGTTTTCTTGTATCTACGAACGCCAGAATGCATAAAATTGACCTAAACGTCTCCTTTTCCTATTCTGAGTCGATTCTGCATGCTTTAAGTGTGTTTGGTGGCTCAGAACCATCAAAAAACGTTGAAATATAGTTCAAATTCAATAAAAATCGACAAAAATACAGTTTCTAGCTAAAATTTGATGGTTTCGTTGCACTTTCCGAGCCCGTAGGGTATCTGAGTGGCTTAAAAGTACAAGAAAACACTTCAAAAGTGACGTTTCTGAAGAATTTTAACAGTTTTCTTGTATCTACGAACGCCAGAATGCATAAAATTGACCTAAACGTCTCCTTTTCCTATTCTGAGTCGATTCTGCATGCTTTAAGTGTGTTTGGTGGCTCAGAACCATCAAAAAACGTTGAAATATAGTTCAAATTCAATAAAAATCGACAAAAATACAGTTTCTAGCTAAAATTTGATGGTTTCGTTGCACTTTCCGAGCCCGTAGGGTATCTGAGTGGCTTAAAAGTACAAGAAAACACTTCAAAAGTGACATTTCTGAAGAATTTTAACAGTTTTCTTGTATCTACGAACGCCAGAATGCATAAAATTGACCTAAACGTCTCCTTTTCCTATTCTGAGTCGATTCTGCATGCTTTAAGTGTGTTTGGTGGCTCAGAACCATCAAAAAACGTTGAAATATAGTTCAAATTCAATAAAAATCGACAAAAATACAGTTTCTAGCTAAAATTTGATGGTTTCGTTGCACTTTCCGAGCCCGTAGGGTATCTGAGTGGCTTAAAAGTACAAGAAAACACTTCCAAAGTGACGTTTCTGAAGAATTTTAACAGTTTTCTTGTATCTACGAACGCCAGAATGCATAAAATTGACCTAAACGTCTCCTTTTCCTATTCTGAGTCGATTCTGCATGCTTTAAGTGTGTTTGGTGGCTCAGAACCATCAAAAAACGTTGAAATATAGTTCAAATTCAATAAAAATCGACAAAAATACAGTTTCTAGCTAAAATTTGATGGTTTCGTTGCACTTTCCGAGCCCGTAGGGTATCTGAGTGGCTTAAAAGTACAAGAAAACACTTCAAAAGTGACGTTTCTGAAGAATTTTAACAGTTTTCTTGTATCTACGAACGCCAGAATGCATAAAATTGACCTAAACGTCTCCTTTTCCTATTCTGAGTCGATTCTGCATGCTTTAAGTGTGTTTGGTGGCTCAGAACCATCAAAAAACGTTGAAATATAGTTCAAATTCAATAAAAATCGACAAAAATACAGTTTCTAGCTAAAATTTGATGGTTTCGTTGCACTTTCCGAGCCCGTAGGGTATCTGAGTGGCTTAAAAGTACAAGAAAACACTTCAAAAGTGACGTTTCTGGAGAATTTTAACAGTTTTCTTGTATCTACGAACGCCAGAATGCATAAAATTGACCTAAATGTCTCCTTTTCCTATTCTGAGTCGATTCTGCATGCTTTAAGTGTGTTTGGTGGCTCAGAACCATCAAAAAACGTTGAAATATAGTTCAAATTCAATAAAAATCGACAAGAATACAGTTTCTAGCTAAAATTTGATGGTTTCGTTGCACTTTCCGAGCCCGTAGGGTATCTGAGTGGCTTAAAAGTACAAGAAAACACTTCAAAAGTGACGTTTCTGAAGAATTTTAACAGTTTTCTTGTATCTACGAACGCCAGAATGCATAAAATTGACCTAAACGTCTCCTTTTCCTATTCTGAGTCGATTCTGCATGCTTTAGGTGTGTTTGGTGGCTCAGAACCATCAAAAAACGTTGAAATATAGTTCAAATTCAATAAAAATCGACAAAAATACAGTTTCTAGCTAAAATTTGATGGTTTCGTTGCACTTTCCGAGCCCGTAGGGTATCTGAGTGGCTTAAAAGTACAAGAAAACACTTCAAAAGTGACGTTTCTGAAGAATTTTAACAGTTTTCTTGTATCTACGAACGCCAGAATGCATAAAATTGACCTAAACGTCTCCTTTTCCTATTCTGAGTCGATTCTGCATGCTTTAAGTGTGTTTGGTGGCTCAGAACCATCAAAAAACGTTGAAATATAGTTCAAATTCAATAAAAATCGACAAAAATACAGTTTCTAGCTAAAATTTGATGGTTTCGTTGCACTTTCCGAGCCCGTAGGGTATCTGAGTGGCTTAAAAGTACAAGAAAACACTTCAAAAGTGACGTTTCTGAAGAATTTTAACAGTTTTCTTGTATCTACGAACGCCAGAATGCATAAAATTGACCTAAACGTCTCCTTTTCCTATTCTGAGTCGATTCTGCATGCTTTAAGTGTGTTTGGTGGCTCAGAACCATCAAAAAACGTTGAAATATAGTTCAAATTCAATAAAAATCGACAAAAATACAGTTTCTAGCTAAAATTTGATGGTTTCGTTGCACTTTCCGAGCCCGTAGGGTATCTGAGTGGCTTAAAAGTACAAGAAAACACTTCAAAAGTGACGTTTCTGAAGAATTTTAACAGTTTTCTTGTATCTACGAACGCCAGAATGCATAAAATTGACCTAAACGTCTCCTTTTCCTATTCTGAGTCGATTCTGCATGCTTTAAGTGTGTTTGGTGGCTCAGAACCATCAAAAAACATTGAAATATAGTTCAAATTCAATAAAAATCGACAAAAATACAGTTTCTAGCTAAAATTTGATGGTTTCGTTGCACTTTCCGAGCCCGTAGGGTATCTGAGTGGCTTAAAAGTACAAGAAAACACTTCAAAAGTGACGTTTCTGGAGAATTTTAACAGTTTTCTTGTATCTACGAACGCCAGAATGCATAAAATTGACCTAAATGTCTCCTTTTCCTATTCTGAGTCGATTCTGCATGCTTTAAGTGTGTTTGGTGGCTCAGAACCATCAAAAAACGTTGAAATATAGTTCAAATTCAATAAAAATCGACAAAAATACAGTTTCTAGCTAAAATTTGATGGTTTCGTTGCACTTTCCGAGCCCGTAGGGTATCTGAGTGGCTTAAAAGTACAAGAAAACACTTCAAAAGTGACGTTTCTGAAGAATTTTAACAGTTTTCTTGTATCTACGAACGCCAGAATGCATAAAATTGACCTAAACGTCTCCTTTTCCTATTCTGAGTCGATTCTGCATGCTTTAAGTGTGTTTGGTGGCTCAGAACCATCAAAAAACGTTGAAATACAGTTCAAATTCAAAAAAAATCGACAAAAATACAGTTTCTAGCTAAAATTTGATGGTTTCGTTGCACTTTCCGAGCCCGTAGGGTATCTGAGTGGCTTAAAAGTACAAGAAAACACTTCAAAAGTGACGTTTCTGAAGAATTTTAACAGTTTTCTTGTATCGACGAACGCCAGAATGCATAAAATTGACCTAAACGTCTCCTTTTCCTATTCTGAGTCGATTCTGCATGTTTTAGGTGTGTTTGGTGGCTCAGAACCATCAAAAAACGTTGAAAAATAGTTCAAATTCAATAAAAATCGACAAAAATACAGTTTCTAGCTAAAATTTGATGGTTTCGTTGCACTTTCCGAGCCCGTAGGGTATCTGAGTGGCTTAAAAGTACAAGAAAACACTTCAAAAGTGACGTTTCTGAAGAATTTTAACAGTTTTCTTGTATCTACGAACGCCAGAATGCATAAAATTGACCTAAACGTCTCCTTTTCCTATTCTGAGTCGATTCTGCATGCTTTAAGTGTGTTTGGTGGCTCAGAACCATCAAAAAACGTTGAAATATAGTTCAAATTCAATAAAAATCGACAAAAATACAGTTTCTAGCTAAAATTTGATGGTTTCGTTGCACTTTCCGAGCACGTAGGGTATCTGAGTGGCTTAAAAGTACAAGAAAACACTTCAAAAGTGACGTTTCTGAAGAATTTTAACAGTTTTCTTGTATCTACGAACGCCAGAATGCATAAAATTGACCTAAACGTCTCCTTTTCCTATTCTGAGTCGATTCTGCATGCTTTAAGTGTGTTTGGTGGCTCAGAACCATCAAAAAACGTTGAAATATAGTTCAAATTCAATAAAAATCGACAAAAATACAGTTTCTAGCTAAAATTTGATGGTTTCGTTGCACTTTCCGAGCCCGTAGGGTATCTGAGTGGCTTAAAAGTACAAGAAAACACTTCAAAAGTGACGTTTCTGAAGAATTTTAACAGTTTTCTTGTATCTACGAACGCCAGAATGCATAAAATTGACCTAAACGTCTCCTTTTCCTATTCTGAGTCGATTCTGCATGCTTTAAGTGTGTTTGGTGGCTCAGAACCATCAAAAAACGTTGAAATATAGTTCAAATTCAATAAAAATCGACAAAAATACAGTTTCTAGCTAAAATTTGATGGTTTCGTTGCACTTTCCGAGCCCGTAGGTTATCTGAGTGGCTTAAAAGTACAAGAAAACACTTCAAAAGTGACGTTTCTGAAGAATTTTAACAGTTTTCTTGTATCTACGAACGCCAGAATGCATAAAATTGACCTAAACGTCTCCTTTTCCTATTCTGAGTCGATTCTGCATGCTTTAAGTGTGTTTGGTGGCTCAGAACCATCAAAAAACGTTGAAATATTGTTCAAATTCAATAAAAATCGACAAAAATACAGTTTCTAGCTAAAATTTGATGGTTTCGTTGCACTTTCCGAGCCCGTAGGGTATCTGAGTGGCTTAAAAGTACAAGAAAACACTTCAAAAGTGACGTTTCTGAAGAATTTTAACAGTTTTCTTGTATCTACGAACGCCAGAATGCATAAAATTGACCTAAACGTCTCCTTTTCCTATTCTGAGTCGATTCTGCATGCTTTAAGTATGTTTGGTGGCTCAGAACCATCAAAAAACTTTGAAATATAGTTCAAATTCAATAAAAATCGACAAAAATACAGTTTCTAGCTAAAATTTGATGGTTTCGTTGCACTTTCCGAGCCCGTAGGGTATCTGAGTGGCTTAAAATTACAAGAAAACACTTCAAAAGTGACGTTTCTGAAGAATTGTAACAGTTTTCTTGTATCTACGAACGCCAGAATGCATAAATTTGACCTAAACGTCTCCTTTTCCTATTCTGAGTCGATTCTGCATGCTTTAAGTGTGTTTGGTGGCTCAGAACCATCAAAAAACGTTGAAATATAGTTCAAATTCAATAAAAATCGACAAAAATACAGTTTCTAGCTAAAATTTGATGGTTTCGTTGCACTTTCCGAGCCCGTAGGGTATCTGAGTGGCTTAAAAGTACAAGAAAACACTTCAAAAGTGACGTTTCTGAAGAATTTTAACAGTTTTCTTGTATCTACGAACGCCAGAATGCATAAAATTGACCTAAACGTCTCCTTTTCCTATTCGGAGTCGATTCTGCATGCTTTAAGTGTGTTTGGTGGCTCAGAACCATCAAAAAACATTGAAATATAGTTCAAATTCAATAAAAATCGACAAAAATACAGTTTCTAGCTAAAATTTGATGGTTTCGTTGCACTTTCCGAGCCCGTAGGGTATCTGAGTGGCTTAAAAGTACAAGAAAACACTTCAAAAGTGACGTTTCTGAAGAATTTTAACAGTTTTCTTGTATCTACGAACGCCAGAATGCATAAAATTGACCTAAACGTCTCCTTTTCCTATTCTGAGTCGATTCTGCATGCTTTAAGTGTGTTTGGTGGCTCAGAACCATCAAAAAACGTTGAAATATAGTTCAAATTCAATAAAAGTCGACAAAAATACAGTTTCTAGCTAAAATTTGATGGTTTCGTTGCACTTTCCGAGCCCGTAGGGTATCTGAGTGGCTTAAAATTACAAGAAAACACTTCAAAAGTGACGTTTCTGAAGAATTGTAACAGTTTTCTTGTATCTACGAACGCCAGAATGCATAAATTTGACCTAAACGTCTCCTTTTCCTATTCTGAGTCGATTCTGCATGCTTTAAGTGTGTTTGGTGGCTCAGAACCATCAAAAAACGTTGAAATATAGTTCAAATTCAATAAAAATCGACAAAAATACAGTTTCTAGCTAAAATTTGATGGTTTCGTTGCACTTTCCGAGCCCGTAGGGTATCTGAGTTGCTTAAAAGTACAAGAAAACACTTCAAAAGTGACGTTTCTGAAGAATTTTAACAGTTTTCTTGTATCTACGAACGCCAGAATGCATAAAATTGACCTAAACGTCTCCTTTTCCTATTCTGAGTCGATTCTGCATGCTTTAAGTGTGTTTGGTGGCTCAGAACCATCAAAAAACATTGAAATATAGTTCAAATTCAATAAAAATCGACAAAAATACAGTTTCTAGCTAAAATTTGATGGTTTCGTTGCACTTTCCGAGCCCGTAGGGTATCTGAGTGGCTTAAAAGTACAAGAAAACACTTCAAAAGTGACGTTTCTGAAGAATTTTAACAGTTTTCTTGTATCTACGAACGCCAGAATGCATAAAATTGACCTAAACGTCTCCTTTTCCTATTCTGAGTCGATTCTGCATGCTTTAAGTGTGTTTGGTGGCTCAGAACCATCAAAAAACGTTGAAATATAGTTCAAATTCAATAAAAATCGACAAAAATACAGTTTCTAGCTAAAATTTGATGGTTTCGTTGCACTTTCCGAGCCCGTAGGGTATCTGAGTGGCTTAAAAGTACAAGAAAACACTTCAAAAGTGACGTTTCTGAAGAATTTTAACAGTTTTCTTGTATCTACGAACGCCAGAATGCATAAAATTGACCTAAACGTCTCCTTTTCCTATTCTGAGTCGATTCTGCATGCTTTAACCCTTAATTACTCGCGCTTTGTCTTGTTTATTAATTGGTCGCACAGTGTATTTTATACACCATCACGTTTTTGGACTTTTTAAGCTTTTCTTTTATTTCAGTTTTATAATTTTTATGATTTTAACCAACTTGTACAATAAGAAAAATTCAACAATTCAAAATTCAAATTCAAAAATACTCTAGGGTTTTATTTAAATTTAGAACATACAACATAAAATAACTTTAAATTCACAAAAATGAGAAACAAAAAACAAAAATTCAATTCTAAAACAATGAGAATAAGACTTTATTCTTGCTCTTCTGTTCTACTTTTACGACAGCTTACGCATTCTTGTGTTTTTACTACGTGTTCTTTACATGCTAGTCTACCACACAAGTCGCATGTGATGGTTGTAACGCGATTTTTCTTACTTTCGCAAAAGACACATTTACCTCGATTTCTTGTAACATTCCTCTCAATGTTCGTTGAAGTTTTTTTATATTTAGAAAGAAAGCCTTTTATATCTATAGGAAGCGTCTCAATGTTTGCTCGAGTTTCCAGATGAGGCTTCATCAAAGACAATGCAACGTTTTTCAGAAAAATACGTCGTGGCTGTTTATTGGAGTCTATGTGAAAGTATTTATAAATTATGTTAGAGTTTATTCCCGCAATATTAATCATTTGGAAAAAAAGAACCAGAGGCCAGCGTCTTGTTCGTTTTTGTACCGAATAATTACCACACATTTCGTCAACGGTGTCAATTCCGCCTTTAGTAGAATTGTAAAACAAAACGATATCAGGCTTATTTGAAGATCTGTCGACAATATCGTCGGCGTGCATAGTCGAGAGTAGTATCACAGCTTTATTTTTTTTTTGGCAATAGGATACTAGCGTCATATCCTTCCGAAACGCAAATATTGAAGATGGAATTGGTCGTGATTTATTAGGTAATAGTTCGGCAGGTATCTCTTTTTTATTTTTTCTCAATGTGCCAACTAATGTGGTTTTTTTGTTTAGTAAATCCTCTGCAAGTGGGTAACTCGTGTACCAATTGTCAGTCGTCAAGTTTCTATTTTTTCCAACGTAGTCGTTTGTCAACCTACTGACAACTGCTTGTGGAGAATTTTCACAGACATAAGGTCCGTCTGGCTGCTTGCCACAGTAAAGCTCTAAATTAGACAAGTAAAATGTTTTGGAATCGCATAAAGCAAAAATTTTTAGTCCATACTTTGCCGGCTTGTTTGGCATATACTGAATAAAACTGCATCTTCCTCGGAAAGGAATCAGCATCTCGTCAATTGTCATAAACTCTCCAACGCAATAAGAGCCCTTGCAGTTTGCAACAAATGCATCAAATATATGTCGTATTGCTGCCATTTTGTCGGTTATGCGTCTGTTTTCTCTAGTGCCCACATCGTCAAATCGGACTACAGAAAGAAGAAACAAGAAACGGTTTGCGCTCATACAAGCTCGAAATATTTCTATTCCCGTTCCGTCGGCGCTAAACAATTCGTGAAAATTGGTATGACCTTGTTTTTTTACACCGGAGAGAATCAGCAGTCCCAAGAATGCCAAAAATTCTTCCTTATTTGTCTCACGTGCATCTCTCTCTCGCGCATAATTTTCCTGTTTTCTTCTGATAAAAATATTTGTACATCTTACAATCTCTTCAACCATCGCAGCATTTATAAATTTCTCAAAAGCAGATATTTCGTTTGATATCTCACTTTTTGGGACGAGGGGATGACAACGTTCTTTACAAATGTTTTTTGCAGGTGTCTTTGACTTTTTCTTCAGAGGCAATTTGCTCCATTCCAAGTTATGCTTTGTTTTGTAAACTGGACCATCGCCATCGTTTGCATTTTGAAGAGCTGTTGTTGCCGTAACTGAATAATCTGAATGTTCATCTTCATTTACCAAATTATCGACATTGTTATCGCCACTAGCCTCTTGTTCTGAATTGCTTTCATGTTCACTAAGTTCGAATTGTTCTTCGGAATCTGCTGAATCGTCTCCACCCACTATTTGTTCTTCAGATAGATCTTCATCATGAAAAGCAGCTAATTCTTCATCAGTCAAACAATTGGGATTCCTCACTTGGATTGGAAACCTGTTTTCAAGTGAAAAAATATTTTTGTAATCAGTTTTTGATCAAATTTTATTCGATGTATGTTTTATACTTTACACAATTAATACTTACATATTAAGTCGCACGGTGTAATTTGTACACAGGACAAAATCAAACTAATTTAATTAGCAATAACACACTGTACGGTCGCTGTTCTTAACCTCAAATGCTTATAAGAAAGATAAATGAGGAATACCTAGAAGCGCTTGCGCATTGAAATAGTTTTTAGCAAATGGCCGACAAAAACGTCAACTGCGTGTATTTTATACACGCATGCGAGTAATTAAGGGTTAAGTGTGTTTGGTGGCTCAGAACCATCAAAAAACGTTGAAATATAGTTCAAATTCAATAAAAATCGACAAAAATACAGTTTCTAGCTAAAATTTGATGGTTTCGTTGCACTTTCCGAGCCCGTAGGGTATCTGAGTGGCTTAAAAGTACAAGAAAACACTTCAAAAGTGACGTTTCTGAAGAATTTTAACAGTTTTCTTGTATCTACGAACGCCAGAATGCATAAAATTGACCTAAACGTCTCCTTTTCCTATTCTGAGTCGATTCTGCATGCTTTAAGTGTGTTTGGTGGCTCAGAACCATCAAAAAACGTTGAAATATAGTTCAAATTCAATAAAAATCGACAAAAATACAGTTTCTAGCTAAAATTTGATGGTTTCGTTGCACTTTCCGAGCCCGTAGGGTATCTGAGTGGCTTAAAAGTACAAGAAAACACTTCAAAAGTGACGTTTCTGAAGAATTTTAACAGTTTTCTTGTATCTACGAACGCCAGAATGCATAAAATTGACCTAAACGTCTCCTTTTCCTATTCTGAGTCGATTCTGCATGCTTTAAGTGTGTTTGGTGGCTCAGAACCATCAAAAAACATTGAAATATAGTTCAAATTCAATAAAAATCGACAAAAATACAGTTTCTAGCTAAAATTTGATGGTTTCGTTGCACTTTCCGAGCCCGTAGGGTATCTGAGTGGCTTAAAAGTACAAGAAAACACTTCAAAAGTGACGTTTCTGAAGAATTTTAACAGTTTTCTTGTATTTACGAACGCCAGAATGCATAAAATTGACCTAAACGTCTCCTTTTCCTATTCTGAGTCGATTCTGCATGCTTTAAGTGTGTTTGGTGGCTCAGAACCATCAAAAAACGTTGAAATATAGTTCAAATTCAATAAAAATCGACAAAAATACAGTTTCTAGCTAAAATTTGATGGTTTCGTTGCACTTTCCGAGCCCGTAGGGTATCTGAGTGGCTTAAAAGTACAAGAAAACACTTCAAAAGTGACTTTTCTGAAGAATTTTAACAGTTTTCTTGTATCTACGAACGCCAGAATGCATAAAATTGACCTAAACGTCTCCTTTTCCTATTCTGAGTCGATTCTGCATGCTTTAAGTGTGTTTGGTGGCTCAGAACCATCAAAAAACGTTGAAATATAGTTCAAATTCAATAAAAATCGACAAAAATACAGTTTCTAGCTAAAATTTGATGGTTTCGTTGCACTTTCCGAGCCCGTAGGGTATCTGAGTGGCTTAAAAGTACAAGAAAACACTTCAAAAGTGACGTTTCTGAAGAATTTTAACAGTTTTCTTGTATCTACGAACGCCAGAATGCATAAAATTGACCTAAACGTCTCCTTTTCCTATTCTGAGTCGATTCTGCATGCTTTAAGTGTGTTTGGTGGCTCAGAACCATCAAAAAACGTTGAAATATAGTTCAAATTCAATAAAAATCGACAAAAATACAGTTTCTAGCTAAAATTTGATGGTTACGTTGCACTTTCCGAGCCCGTAGGGTATCTGAGTGGCTTAAAAGTACAAGAAAACACTTCAAAAGTGACGTTTCTGAAGAATTTTAACAGTTTTCTTGTATCTACGAACGCCAGAATGCATAAAATTGACCTAAACGTCTCCTTTTCCTATTCTGGGTCGATTCTGCATGCTTTAAGTGTGTTTGGTGGCTCAGAACCATCAAAAAACGTTGAAATATAGTTCAAATTCAATAAAAATCGACAAAAATACAGTTTCTAGCTAAAATTTGATGGTTTCGTTGCACTTTCCGAGCCCGTAGGGTATCTGAGTGGCTTAAAAGTACAAGAAAACACTTCAAAAGTGACGTTTCTGAAGAATTTTAACTGTTTTCTTGTATCTACGAACGCCAGAATGCATAAAATTGACCTAAACGTCTCCTTTTCCTATTCTGAGTCGATTTTGCATGCTTTAAGTGTGTTTGGTGGCTCAGAACCATCAAAAAACGTTGAAATATAGTTCAAATTCAATAAAAATCGACAAAAATACAGTTTCTAGCTAAAATTTGATGGTTTCGTTGCACTTTCCGAGCCCGTAGGGTATCTGAGTGGCTTAAAAGTACAAGAAAACACTCCAAAAGTGACGTTTCTGAAGAATTTTAACAGTTTTCTTGTATCTACGAACGCCAGAATGCATAAAATTGACCTAAACGTCTCCTTTTCCTATTCTGAGCCGATTCTGCATGCTTTAAGTGTGTTTGGTGGCTCAGAACCATCAAAAAACGTTGAAATATAGTTCAAATTCAATAAAAATCGACAAAAATACAGTTTCTAGCTAAAATTTGATGGTTTCGTTGCACTTTCCGAGACCGTAGGGTATCTGAGTGGCTTAAAAGTACAAGAAAACACTTCAAAAGTGACGTTTCTGAAGAATTTTAACAGTTTTCTTGTATCTACGAACGCCAGAATGCATAAAATTGACCTAAACGTCTCCTTTTCCTATTCTGAGTCGATTCTGCATGCTTTAAGTGTGTTTGGTGGCTCAGAACCATCAAAAAACGTTGAAATATAGTTCAAATTCAATAAAAATCGACAAAAATACAGTTTCTAGCTAAAATTTGATGGTTTCGTTGCACTTTCCGAGCCCGTAGGGTATCTGAGTGGCTTAAAAGTACAAGAAAACACTTCAAAAGTGACGTTTCTGAAGAATTTTAACAGTTTTCTTGTATCTACGAACGCCAGAATGCATAAAATTGACCTAAACGTCTCCTTTTCCTATTCTGAGTCGATTCTGCATGCTTTAAGTGTGTTTGGTGGCTCAGAACCATCAAAAAACGTTGAAATATAGATATAGATATAGAAACCATCAAATTTTAGCTAGAAACTGTATTTTTGTCGATTTTTATTGAATTTGAACTATATTTCAACGTTTTTTGATGGTTCTGAGCCACCAAACACACTTAAAGCATGCAGAATCGACTCAGAATAGGAAAAGGAGACGTTTAGGTCAATTTTATGCATTCTGGCGTTCGTAGATACAAGAAAACTGTTAAAATTCTTCAGAAACGTCACTTTTGAAGTGTTTTCTTGTACTTTTAAGCCACTCAGATACCCTACGGGCTCGGAAAGTGCAACGAAACCATCAAATTTTAGCTAGAAACTGTATTTTTGTCGATTTTTATTGAATTTGAACTATATTTCAACGTTTTTTGATGGTTCTGAGCCACCAAACACACTTAAAGCATGCAGAATCGACTCAGAATAGGAAAAGGAGACGTTTAGGTCAATTTTATGCATTCTGGCGTTCGTAGATACAAGAAAACTGTTAAAATTCTTCAGAAACGTCACTTTAGAAGTGTTTTCTTGTACTTTTAAGCCACTCAGATACCCTACGGGCTCGGAAAGTGCAACGAAACCATCAAATTTTAGCTAGAAACTGTATTTTTGTCGATTTTTATTGAATTTGAACTATATTTCAACGTTTTTTGATGGTTCTGAGCCACCAAACACACTTAAAACATGCAGAATCGACTCAGAATAGGAAAAGGAGACGTTTAGGTCAATTTTATGCATTCTGGCGTTCGTAGATACAAGAAAACTGTTAAAATTCTTCAGAAACGTCACTTTTGAAGTGTTTTCTTGTACTTTTAAGCCACTCAGATACCCTACGGGCTCGGAAAGTGCAACGAAACCATCAAATTTTAGCTAGAAACTGTATTTTTGTCGATTTTTATTGAATTTGAACTATATTTCAACGTTTTTTGATGGTTCTGAGCCACCAAACACACTTAAAGCATGCAGAATCGACTCAGAATAGGAAAAGGAGACGTTTAGGTCAATTTTATGCATTCTGGCGTTCGTAGATACAAGAAAACTGTTAAAATTCTTCAGAAACGTCACTTTTGAAGTGTTTTCTTGTACTTTTAAGCCACTCAGATACCCTACGGGCTCGGAAAGTGCAACGAAACCATCAAATTTTAGCTAGAAACTGTATTTTTGTCGATTTTTATTGAATTTGAACTATATTTCAACGTTTTTTGATGGTTCTGAACCACCAAACACACTTAAAGCATGCAGAATCGACTCAGAATAGGAAAAGGAGACGTTTAGGTCAATTTTATGCATTCTGGCGTTCGTAGATACAAGAAAACTGTTAAAATTCTTCAGAAACGTCACTTTTGAAGTGTTTTCTTGTACTTTTAAGCCACTCAGATACCCTACGGGCTCGGAAAGTGCAACGAAACCATCAAATTTTAGCTAGAAACTGTATTTTTGTCGATTTTTATTGAATTTGAACTATATTTCAACGTTTTTTGATGGTTCTGAGCCACCAAACACACTTAAAGCATGCAGAATCGACTCAGAATAGGAAAAGGAGACGTTTAGGTCAATTTTATGCATTCTGGCGTTCGTAGATACAAGAAAACTGTTAAAATTCTTCAGAAACGTCACTTTTGAAGTGTTTTCTTGTACTTTTAAGCCACTCAGATACCCTACGGGCTCGGAAAGTGCAACGAAACCATCAAATTTTAGCTAGAAACTGTATTTTTGTCGATTTTTATTGAATTTGAACTATATTTCAACGTTTTTTGATGGTTCTGAGCCACCAAACACACTTAAAGCATGCAGAATCGACTCAGAATAGCAAAAAGGAGACGTTTAGGTCAATTTTATGCATTCTGGCGTTCGTAGATACAAGAAAACTGTTAAAATTCTTCAGAAACGTCACTTTTGAAGTGTTTTCTTGTACTTTCAAGCCACTCAGATACCCTACGGGCTCGGAAAGTGCAACGAAACCATCAAATTTTAGCTAGAAACTGTACTTTTGTCGATTTTTATTGAATTTGAACTATATTTCAACGTTTTTTGATGGTTCTGAGCCACCAAACACACTTAAAGCATGCAGAATCGACTCAGAATAGGAAAAGGAGACGTTTAGGTCAATTTTATGCATTCTGGCGTTCGTAGATACAAGAAAACTGTTAAAATTCTTCAGAAACGTCACTTTTGAAGTGTTTTCTTGTACTTTTAAGCCACTCAGATACCCTACGGGCTCGGAAAGTGCAACGAAACCATCAAATTTTAGCTAGAAACTGTATTTTTGTCGATTTTTATTGAATTTGAACTATATTTCAACGTTTTTTGATGGTTCTGAGCCACCAAACACACTTAAAGCATGCAGAATCGACTCAGAATAGGAAAAGGAGACGTTTAGGTCAATTTTATGCATTCTGGCGTTCGTAGATACAAGAAAACTGTTAAAATTCTTCAGAAACGTCACTTTTGAAGTGTTTTCTTGTACTTTTAAGCCACTCAGATAACCTACGGGCTCGGAAAGTGCAACGAAACCATCAAATTTTAGCTAGAAACTGTATTTTTGTCGATTTTTATTGAATTTGAACTATATTTCAACGTTTTTTGATGGTTCTGAGCCACCAAACACACCTAAAGCATGCAGAATCGACTCAGAATAGGAAAAGGAGACGTTTAGGTCAATTTTATGCATTCTGGCGTTCGTAGATACAAGAAAACTGTTAAAATTCTTCAGAAACGTCACTTTTGAAGTGTTTTCTTGTACTTTTAAGCCACTCAGATACCCTACGGGCTCGGAAAGTGCAACGAAACCATCAAATTTTAGCTAGAAACTGTATTTTTGTCGATTTTTATTGAATTTGAACTATATTTCAACGTTTTTTGATGGTTCTGAGCCACCAAACACACTTAAAGCATGCAGAATCGACTCAGAATAGGAAAAGGAGACGTTTAGGTCAATTTTATGCATTCTGGCGTTCGTAGATACAAGAAAACTGTTAAAAGTCTTCAGAAACGTCACTTTTGAAGTGTTTTCTTGTACTTTTAAGCCACTCAGATACCCTACGGGCTCGGAAAGTGCAACGAAACCATCAAATTTTAGCTAGAAACTGTATTTTTGTCGATTTTTATTGAATTTGAACTATATTTCAACGTTTTTTGATGGTTCTGAGCCACCAAACACACTTAAAGCATGCAGAATCGACTCAGAATAGGAAAAGGAGACGTTTAGGTCAATTTTATGCATTCTGGCGTTCGTAGATACAAGAAAACTGTTAAAATTCTTCAGAAACGTCACTTTTGAAGTGTTTTCTTGTACTTTTAAGCCACTCAGATACCCTACGGGCTCGGAAAGTGCAACGAAACCATCAAATTTTAACCCTCGGATGCCCAAGCTATTTTTTTTTACATAGACACCCAAGCTGGGTCAAATTTGACCCACCCTAATTTTGCTTTAGATTTTATTATTTCAAGTTCCAATTGCCTATTTATTGTGTATTAATGAAAAAAAGGTCACAAAACAAAAGTTTTTGTCATTAATATCAATAAAAGAAATATTTGTTTATAAAAAACAACAGTTAGGATTTAAGACAACACACCAATTAAACACTTAAAATTCGATAGTTTTATTGTGTATAGTTCTGGTTGATTTTTAACACATCTATTGCTACTTGTGTCTTGCAACAAAAAATGCCGCATTGTCGGCATTTGTCAGAATATTTGTTAACATTACGGACATAAAGCCCACATTTTTCTCTTTTTTCGTTTCTGGATTCCCTATCCTTTTAACTATTTTGGTATCAACTACAGTGCCAGTTACCATTTATAAACCTCGAGGAACACAATTAAATCCATTATCCACCCGTCTTTGAATGGGAGGCTGCACTAGCTGAAGACCGAGCTCTTTGAGAAATTATCGTCCTCTTCAAGAAACACTTGGTCTGTAAACTGAGTTTTACATATTATATATGTAATGTATGCATTAATGGCCGCAAGGTTTAGGAAATTCATAAACTAAACAAAAGGCCATCTTTTTGTTTATCTATTACATGCCTACTCATTTAACGGCTTGTTAAAACATCTATAAGTTGAAGACCCAAAGTCGGTCAAAATTGACCCACTGCAACAAATATGTGATAACTATCATGTAACTAAAATCAAGTGGCGGAAAATATTCACATATTGTTGACAACACCAAAACAGGCAAAAAATAAAATCCAGGAGAAAAAAATTAGGAGATTGAAGAAAAGAATCGCAAAAAAGTAGTTAGTGGGTCAAATTTGACCCAGGCTTGGGCATCCGAGGGTTAACTAGAAACTGTATTTTTGTCGATTTTTATTGAATTTGAACTATATTTCAACGTTTTTTGATGGTTCTGAGCCACCAAACACACTTAAAGCATGCAGAATCGACTCAGAATAGGAAAAGGAGACGTTTAGGTCAATTTTATGCATTCTGGCGTTCGTAGATACAAGAAAACTGTTAAAATTCTTCAGAAACGTCACTTTTGAAGTGTTTTCTTGTACTTTTAAGCCACTCAGATACCCTACGGGCTCGGAAAGTGCAACGAAACCATCAAATTTTAACTAGAAACTGTATTTTTGTCGATTTTTATTGAATTTGAACTATATTTCAACGTTTTTTGATGGTTCTGAGCCACCAAACACACTTAAAGCATGCAGAATCGACTCAGAATAGGAAAAGGAGACGTTTAGGTCAATTTTATGCATTCTGGCGTTCGTAGATACAAGAAAACTGTTAAAATTCTTCAGAAACGTCACTTTTGAAGTGTTTTCTTGTACTTTTAAGCCACTCAGATACCCAACGGGCTCGGAAAGTGCAACGAAACCATCAAATTTTAGCTAGAAACTGTATTTTTGTCGATTTTTATTGAATTTGAACTATATTTCAACGTTTTTTGATGGTTCTGAGCCACCAAACACACTTAAAGCATGCAGAATCGACTCAGAATAGGAAAAGGAGACGTTTAGGTCAATTTTATGCATTCTGGCGTTCGTAGATACAAGAAAACTGTTAAAATTCTTCAGAAACGTCACTTTTGAAGTGTTTTCTTGTACTTTTAAGCCACTCAGATACCCTACGGGCTCGGAAAGTGCAACGAAACCATCAAATTTTAGCTAGAAACTGTATTTTTGTCGATTTTTATTGAATTTGAACTATATTTCAACGTTTTTTGATGGTTCTGAGCCACCAAACACACTTAAAGCATGCAGAATCGACTCAGAATAGGAAAAGGAGACGTTTAGGTCAATTTTATGCATTCTGGCGTTCGTAGATACAAGAAAACTGTTAAAATTCTTCAGAAACGTCACTTTTGAAGTGTTTTCTTGTACTTTTAAGCCACTCAGATACCCAACGGGCTCGGAAAGTGCAACGAAACCATCAAATTTTAGCTAGAAACTGTATTTTTGTCGATTTTTATTGAATTTGAACTATATTTCAACGTTTTTTGATGGTTCTGAGCCACCAAACACACTTAAAGCATGCAGAATCGACTCAGAATAGGAAAAGGAGACGTTTAGGTCAATTTTATGCATTCTGGCGTTCGTAGATACAAGAAAACTGTTAAAATTCTTCAGAAACGTCACTTTTGAAGTGTTTTCTTGTACTTTTAAGCCACTCAGATACCCTACGGGCTCGGAAAGTGCAACGAAACCATCAAATTTTAGCTAGAAACTGTATTTTTGTCGATTTTTATTGAATTTGAACTATATTTCAACGTTTTTTGATGGTTCTGAGCCACCAAACACACTTAAAGCATGCAGAATCGACTCAGAATAGGAAAAGGAGACGTTAAGGTCAATTTTATGCATTCTGGCGTTCGTAGATACAAGAAAACTGTTAAAATTCTTCAGAAACGTCACTTTTGAAGTGTTTTCTTGTACTTTTAAGCCACTCAGATACCCTACGGGCTCGGAAAGTGCAACGAAACCATCAAATTTTAGCTAGAAACTGTATTTTTGTCGATTTTTATTGAATTTGAACTATATTTCAACGTTTTTTGATGGTTCTGAGCCACCAAACACACTTAAAGCATGCAGAATCGACTCAGAATAGGAAAAGGAGACGTTTAGGTCAATTTTATGCATTCTGGCGTTCGTAGATACAAGAAAACTGTTAAAATTCTTCAGAAACGTCACTTTTGAAGTGTTTTCTTGTACTTTTAAGCCACTCAGATACCCTACGGGCTCGGAAAGTGCAACGAAACCATCAAATTTTAGCTAGAAACTGTATTTTTGTCGATTTTTATTGAATTTGAACTATATTTCAACGTTTTTTGATGGTTCTGAGCCACCAAACACACTTAAAGCATGCAGAATCGACTCAGAATAGAAAAAGGAGACGTTTAGGTCAATTTTATGCATTCTGGCGTTCGTAGATACAAGAAAACTGTTAAAATTCTTCAGAAACGTCACTTTTGAAGTGTTTTCTTGTACTTTTAAGCCACTCAGATAACCTACGGGCTCGGAAAGAGCAACGAAACCATCAAATTTTAGCTAGAAACTGTATTTTTGTCGATTTTTATTGAATTTGAACTATATTTCAACGTTTTTTGATGGTTCTGAGCCACCAAACACACTTAAAGCATGCAGAATCGACTCAGAATAGGAAAAGGAGACGTTTAGGTCAATTTTATGCATTCTGGCGTTCGTAGATACAAGAAAACTGTTAAAATTCTTCAGAAACGTCACTTTTGAAGTGTTTTCTTGTACTTTTAAGCCACTCAGATACCCTACGGGCTCGGAAAGTGCAACGAAACCATCAAATTTTAGCTAGAAACTGTATTTTTGTCGATTTTTATTGAATTTGAACTATATTTCAACGTTTTTTGATGGTTCTGAGCCACCAAACACACTTAAAGCATGCAGAATCGACTCAGAATAGGAAAAGGAGACGTTTAGGTCAATTTTATGCATTCTGGCGTTCGTAGATACAAGAAAACTGTTAAAATTCTTCAGAAACGTCACTTTTGAAGTGTTTTCTTGTACTTTTAAGCCACTCAGATACCCTACGGGCTCGGAAAGTGCAACGAAACCATCAAATTTTAGCTAGAAACTGTATTTTTGTCGATTTTTATTGAATTTGAACTATATTTCAACGTTTTTTGATGGTTCTGAGCCACCAAACACACTTAAAGCATGCAGAATCGACTCAGAATAGGAAAAGCAGACGTTTAGGTCAATTTTATGCATTCTGGCGTTCGTAGATACAAGAAAACTGTTAAAATTCTTCAGAAACGTTACTTTTGAAGTGTTTTCTTGTACTTTTAAGCCACTCAGATACCCTACGGGCTCGGAAAGTGCAACGAAACCATCAAATTTTAGCTAGAAACTGTATTTTTGTCGATTTTTATTGAATTTGAACTACACTCACCGGCAAAAAAATCGAATCATTAGTATTTTTGTAGAAATCTTCAATAAATTCTGGTGTGCGTCACATTTATAAGACAAATTAGTTTATCTAGGACAAAGGAGATGAGAAGGTAACGGGACCTTCGCTGAAGTTGCAACAATTACGAGTTAATTAAAAAATACCAGAAAATCCATTACATTAAACTAACAAAAGACTACTTAACATATCATTAATAACGACTGTTGCCGCCTCTAGCTTGCATTACGGTTGCCATACGTCTTCCCATGCCTTCTATGAGGTGTCTAATCTCAGCCTGGGCTAATTGGTCAAATTCTTCAACTAGCGCGTTTGCAAGATCTCTTATGTGTTGTATGGCCGGCACACGTGCTCTGATACGTCTACCTAACATGTCCCACACATGCTCAATTGGATTCAGGTCAGGACTGCATGCTGGTCATTCCATACGTGAAATCCCGAATTCGTCGAGGTAGGTTTGTACAACTCTAGCGATATGTGGTCTAGCATTATCATGCATTAGAATAAAATTATCGCCAATAAAAGGAGCAAAAGCTACGACATGCTCTTGAAGAATATTTGCTACATATCGATCAGCATTCATTGTGCCTCTATCCACCACTACAAGTTCCGTGCGAGCCTCGGCAGAAATTCCTGCCCAGACCATCACTGAACCTCCATGAAAACTTAGTCTGGAAAGAATATTGCACTGAGCCTACCTTTCGCCTCTTCTTCGCCATACACTTTGACGGCCGTCAGGATAACGTAGACAAAAACGCAACTCATCTGTAAAGAGTACTTGGCCCCATTGGGCAAGATCCGAGTTAACGTGTTCTCGAGCAAATGCAAGTCGGGCTACTCTGTGTCGTGGGAGAAGTTCTGGGCCACTTGCAGGTCTACGGGCCCTCAATTCAGCTGCAGTTAACCTTTTTCTTACAGTTCTTTCACTTACACTAACTCCTCGTGTTTCTTCAAGTTGATTTCTGGCCTCAACTGCGGTCGTATTCCTATTACAGAACAAGGTCAGCGTTAAAAAACGGTCATCCCGAGCCGATGTTTTCTTTGGACGACCCGAATCAGGTCTTCGGCTGTATGATCCAGTCTCATTAAACCATCGTACAGTTCTGTGAATGCTCACTTGTGATACCCCTAACGTATTGGCAACGTACCGTTAACTTCGACCATCCTGAATAAGAGCAATTACTCGTGCTGCATTAACGGCCGCAATACTCATGTTAATTGACAAAAACACAGTTTTAATCAAATCACAATGACAAACCGTCTGTTAATGCCCTCTAAACGTCACAACTGCAAATCTCATTGTTGGAAAAAACTTATCATCTTCAGATTTGAGGATCATATCAAGTAACAAAAAGAACCAAAAACCTAGTGTTAGTATATTTTGTGTGATTTTTTCAAAAATGATATTGACTGTAGCCAAACGTTTAAAAAAGGAACCATTTTCAATACAAACTTTGGGTGATTCGCTTTTTTTGCCGGTGAGTGTATATTTCAACGTTCTTTGATGGTTCTGAGCCACCAAACACACTTAAAGCATGCAGAATCGACTCAGAATAGGAAAAGGAGACGTTTAGGTCAATTTTATGCATTCTGGCGTTCGTAGATACAAGAAAACTGTTAAAATTCTTCAGAAACGTCACTTTTGAAGTGTTTTCTTGTACTTTTAAGCCACTCAGATACCCTACGGGCTCGGAAAGTGCAACGAAACCATCAAATTTTAGCTAGAAACTGTATTTTTGTCGATTTTTATTGAATTTGAACTATATTTCAACGTTTTTTGATGGTTCTGAGCCACCAAACACACTTAAAGCATGCAGAATCGACTCAGAATAGGAAAAGGAGACGTTTAGGTCAATTTTATGCATTCTGGCGTTCGTAGATACAAGAAAACTGTTAAAATTCTTCAGAAACGTCACTTTTGAAGTGTTTTCTTGTACTTTTAAGCCACTCAGATACCCTACGGGCTCGGAAAGTGCAACGAAACCATCAAATTTTAGCTAGAAACTGTATTTTTGTCGATTTTTATTGAATTTGAACTATATTTCAACGTTTTTTGATGGTTCTGAGCCACCAAACACACTTAAAGCATGCAGAATCGACTCAGAATAGGAAAAGGAGACGTTTAGGTTAATTTTATGCATTCTGGCGTTCGTAGATACAAGAAAACTGTTAAAATTCTTCAGAAACGTCACTTTTGAAGTGTTTTCTTGTACTTTTAAGCCACTCAGATACCCTACGGGCTCGGAAAGTGCAACGAAACCATCAAATTTTAGCTAGAAACTGTATTTTTGTCGATTTTTATTGAATTTGAACTATATTTCAACGTTTTTTGATGGTTCTGAGCCACCAAACACACTTAAAGCATGCAGAATCGACTCAGAATAGGAAAAGGAGACGTTTAGGTCAATTTTATGCATTCTGGCGTTCGTAGATACAAGAAAACTGTTAAAATTCTTCAGAAACGTCACTTTTGAAGTGTTTTCTTGTACTTTTAAGCCACTCAGATACCCTACGGGCTCGGAAAGTGCAACGAAACCATCAAATTTTAGCTAGAAACTGTATTTTTGTCGATTTTTATTGAATTTGAACTATATTTCAACGTTTTTTGATGGTTCTTAGCCACCAAACACACTTAAAGCATGCAGAATCGACTCAGAATAGGAAAAGGAGACGTTTAGGTCAATTTTATGCATTCTGGCGTTCGTAGATACAAGAAAACTGTTAAAATTCTTCAGAAACGTCACTTTTGAAGTGTTTTCTTGTACTTTTAAGCCACTCAGATATCCTACGGGCTCGGAAAGTGCAACGAAACCATCAAATTTTAGCTAGAAACTGTATTTTTGTCGATTTTTATTGAATTTGAACTATATTTCAACGTTTTTTGATGGTTCTGAGCCACCAAACACACTTAAAGCATGCAGAATCGACTCAGAATAGGAAAAGGAGACGTTTAGGTCAATTTTATGCATTCTGGCGTTCGTAGATACAAGAAAACTGTTAAAATTCTTCAGAAACGTCACTTTTGAAGTGTTTTCTTGTATTTTTAAGCCACTCAGATACCCTACGGGCTCGGAAAGTGCAACGAAACCATCAAATTTTAGCTAGAAACTGTATTTTTGTCGATTTTTATTGAATTTGAACTATATTTCAACGTTTTTTGATGGTTCTGAGCCACCAAACACACTTAAAGCATGCAGAATCGACTCAGAATAGGAAAAGGAGACGTTTAGGTCAATTTTATGCATTCTGGCGTTCGTAGATACAAGAAAACTGTTAAAATTCTTCAGAAACGTCACTTTTGAAGTGTTTTCTTGTACTTTTAAGCCACTCAGGTACCCAACGGGCTCGGAAAGTGCAACGAAACCATCAAATTTTAGCTAGAAACTGTATTTTTGTCGATTTTTATTGAATTTGAACTATATTTCAACGTTTTTTGATGGTTCTGAGCCACCAAACACACTTAAAGCATGCAGAATCGACTCAGAATAGGAAAAGGAGACGTTTAGGTCAATTTTATGCATTCTGGCGTTCGTAGATACAAGAAAACTGTTAAAATTCTTCAGAAACGTCACTTTTGAAGTGTTTTCTTGTACTTTTAAGCCACTCAGACACCCTACGGGCTCGGAAAGTGCAACGAAACCATCAAATTTTAGCTAGAAACTGTATTTTTGTCGATTTTTATTGAATTTGAACTATATTTAAACGTTTTTTGATGGTTCTGAGCCACCAAACACACTTAAAGCATGCAGAATCGACTCAGAATAGGAAAAGGAGACGTTTAGGTCAATTTTATGCATTCTGGCGTTCGTAGATACAAGAAAACTGTTAAAATTCTTCAGAAACGTCACTTTTGAAGTGTTTTCTTGTACTTTTAAGCCACTCAGATACCCTACGGGCTCGGAAAGTGCAACGAAACCATCAAATTTTAGCTAGAAACTGTATTTTTGTCGATTTTTATTGAATTTGAACTATATTTCAACGTTTTTTGATGGTTCTGAGCCACCAAACACACTTAAAGCATGCAGAATCGACTCAGAATAGGAAAAGGAGACGTTTAGGTCAATTTTATGCATTCTGGCGTTCGTAGATACAAGAAAACTGTTAAAATTCTTCAGAAACGCCACTTTTGAAGTGTTTTCTTGTACTTTTAAGCCACTCAGATACCCTACGGGCTCGGAAAGTGCAACGAAACCATCAAATTTTAGCTAGAAACTGTATTTTTGTCGATTTTTATTGAATTTGAACTATATTTCAACGTTTTTTGATGGTTCTGAGCCACCAAACACACTTAAAGCATGCAGAATCGACTCAGAATAGGAAAAGGAGACGTTTAGGTCAATTTTATGCATTCTGGCGTTCGTAGATACAAGAAAACTGTTAAAATTCTTCAGAAACGTCACTTTTGAAGTGTTTTCTTGTACTTTTAAGCCACTCAGATACCCTACGGGCTCGGAAAGTGCAACGAAACCATCAAATTTTAGCTAGAAACTGTATTTTTGTCGATTTTTATTGAATTTGAACTATATTTCAACGTTTTTTGATGGTTCTGAGCCACCAAACACACTTAAAGCATGCAGAATCGACTCAGAATAGGAAAAGGAGACGTTTAGGTCAATTTTATGCATTCTGGCGTTCGTAGATACAAGAAAACTGTTAAAATTCTTCAGAAACGTCACTTTTGAAGTGTTTTCTTGTACTTTTAAGCCACTCAGATACCCTACGGGCTCGGAAAGTGCAACGAAATCATAAAATTTTAGCTAGAAACTGTATTTTTGTCGATTTTTATTGAATTTGAGCTATATTTCAACGTTTTTTGATGGTTCTGAGCCACCAAACACACTTAAAGCATGCAGAATCGACTCAGAATAGGAAAAGGAGAAGTTTAGGTCAATTTTATGCATTCTGGCGTTCGTAGATACAAGAAAACTGTTAAAATTCTTCAGAAACGTCACTTTTGAAGTGTTTTCTTGTACCATTAAGCCACTCAGATACCCAACGGGCTCGGAAAGTGCAACGAAACCATCAAATTTTAGCTAGAAACTGTATTTTTGTCGATTTTTATTGAATTTGAACTATATTTCAACGTTTTTTGATGGTTCTGAGCCACCAAACACACTTGAAGCATTCAGAATCGACTCAGAATAGGAAAAGCAGACGTTTAGGTCAATTTTATGCATTCTGGCGTTCGTAGATACAAGAAAACTGTTAAAATTCTTCAGAAACGTCACTTTTGAAGTGTTTTCTTGTACTTTTAAGCCACGCAGATACCCTACGGGCACGGAAAGTGCAACGAAACCATCAAATTTTAGCTAGAAACTGTATTTTTGTCGATTTTTATTGAATTTGAACTATATTTCAACGTTTTTTGATGGTTCTGAGCCACCAAACACACTTAAAGCATGCAGAATCGACTCAGAATAGGAAAAGGAGACGTTTAGGTCAATTTTATGCATTCTGGCGTTCGTAGATACAAGAAAACTGTTAAAATTCTTCAGAAACCTCACTTTTGAAGTGTTTTCTTGTACTTTTAAGCCACTCAGATACCCTACGGGCTCGGAAAGTGCAACGAAACCATCAAATTTTAGCTAGAAACTGTATTTTTGTCGATTTTTATTGAATTTGAACTATATTTCAACGTTTTTTGATGGTTCTGAGCCACCAAACACACTTAAAGCATGCAGAATCGACTCAGAATAGGAAAAGGAGACGTTTAGGTCAATTTTATGCATTCTGGCGTTCGTAGATACAAGAAAACTGTTAAAATTCTTCAGAAACGTCACTTTTGAAGTGTTTTCTTGTACTTTTAAGCCACTCAGATACCCTGCGGGCTCGGAAAGTGCAACGAAACCATCAAATTTTAGCTAGAAACTGTATTTTTGTCGATTTTTATTGAATTTGAACTATATTTCAACGTTTTTTGATGGTTCTGAGCCACCAAACACACTTAAAGCATGCAGAATCGACTCAGAATAGGAAAAGGAGACGTTTAGGTCAATTTTATGCATTCTGGCGTTCGTAGATACAAGAAAACTGTTAAAATTCTTCAGAAACGTCACTTTTGAAGTGTTTTCTTGTACTTTTAAGCCACTCAGATACCCTACGGGCTCGGAAAGTGCAACGAAACCATCAAATT
Organism: Zophobas morio; assembly: GCF_036711695.1. Lineage (NCBI taxonomy): Eukaryota > Metazoa > Arthropoda > Insecta > Coleoptera > Tenebrionidae > Zophobas > Zophobas morio. The sequence goes on along the minus strand of NW_026973101.1, from coordinate 92,234 downwards.
TTAGCTAGAAACTGTATTTTTGTCGATTTTTATTGAATTTGAACTATATTTCAACGTTTTTTGATGGTTCTGAGCCACCAAACACACTTAAAGCATGCAGAATCGACTCAGAATAGGAAAAGGAGACGTTTAGGTCAATTTTATGCATTCTGGCGTTCGTAGATACAAGAAAACTGTTAAAATTCTTCAGAAACGTCACTTTTGAAGTGTTTTCTTGTACTTTTAAGCCACTCAGATACCCTACGGGCTCGGAAAGTGCAACGAAATCATAAAATTTTAGCTAGAAACTGTATTTTTGTCGATTTTTATTGAATTTGAACTATATTTCAACGTTTTTTGATGGTTCTGAGCCACCAAACACACTTAAAGCATGCAGAATCGACTCAGAATAGGAAAAGGAGACGTTTAGGTCAATTTTATGCATTCTGGCGTTCGTAGATACAAGAAAACTGTTAAAATTCTTCAGAAACGTCACTTTTGAAGTGTTTTCTTGTACCATTAAGCCACTCAGATACCCTACGGGCTCGGAAAGTGCAACGAAACCATCAAATTTTAGCTAGAAACTGTATTTTTGTCGATTTTTATTGAATTTGAACTATATTTCAACGTTTTTTGATGGTTCTGAGCCACCAAACACACTTGAAGCATTCAGAATCGACTCAGAATAGGAAAAGGAGACGTTTAGGTCAATTTTATGCATTCTGGCGTTCGTAGATACAAGAAAACTGTTAAAATTCTTCAGAAACGTCACTTTTGAAGTGTTTTCTTGTACTTTTAAGCCACTCAGATACCCTACGGGCACGGAAAGTGCAACGAAACCATCAAATTTTAGCTAGAAACTGTATTTTTGTCGATTTTTATTGAATTTGAACTATATTTCAACGTTTTTTGATGGTTCTGAGCCACCAAACACACTTAAAGCATGCAGAATCGACTCAGAATAGGAAAAGGAGACGTTTAGGTCAATTTTATGCATTCTGGCGTTCGTAGATACAAGAAAACTGTTAAAATTCTTCAGAAACGTCACTTTTGAAGTGTTTTCTTGTACTTTTAAGCCACTCAGATACCCTACGGGCTCGGAAAGTGCAACGAAACCATCAAATTTTAGCTAGAAACTGTATTTTTGTCGATTTTTATTGAATTTGAACTATATTTCAACGTTTTTTGATGGTTCTGAGCCACCAAACACACTTAAAGCATGCAGAATCGACTCAGAATAGGAAAAGGAGACGTTTAGGTCAATTTTATGCATTCTGGCGTTCGTAGATACAAGAAAACTGTTAAAATTCTTCAGAAACGTCACTTTTGAAGTGTTTTCTTGTACTTTTAAGCCACTCAGATACCCTGCGGGCTCGGAAAGTGCAACGAAACCATCAAATTTTAGCTAGAAACTGTATTTTTGTCGATTTTTATTGAATTTGAACTATATTTCAACGTTTTTTGATGGTTCTGAGCCACCAAACACACTTAAAGCATGCAGAATCGACTCAGAATAGGAAAAGGAGACGTTTAGGTCAATTTTATGCATTCTGGCGTTCGTAGATACAAGAAAACTGTTAAAATTCTTCAGAAACGTCACTTTTGAAGTGTTTTCTTGTACTTTTAAGCCACTCAGATACCCTACGGGCTCGGAAAGTGCAACGAAACCATCAAATTTTAGCTAGAAACTGTATTTTTGTCGATTTTTATTGAATTTGAACTATATTTCAACGTTTTTTGATGGTTCTGAGCCACCAAACACACTTAAAGCATGCAGAATCGACTCAGAATAGGAGAAGGAGACGTTTAGGTCAATTTTATGCATTCTGGCGTTCGTAGATACAAGAAAACTGTTAAAATTCTTCAGAAACGTCACTTTTGAAGTGTTTTCTTGTACTTTTAAGCCACTCAGATATCCTACGGGCTCGGAAAGTGCAACGAAACCATCAAATTTTAGCTAGAAACTGTATTTTTGTCGATTTTTATTGAATTTGAACTATATTTCAACGTTTTTTGATGGTTCTGAGCCACCAAACGCACTTAAAGCATGCAGAATCGACTCAGAATAGGAAAAGGAGACGTTTAGGTCAATTTTATGCATTCTGGCGTTCGTAGATACAAGAAAACTGTTAAAATTCTTCAGAAACGTCACTTTTGAAGTGTTTTCTTGTATTTTTAAGCCACTCAGATAACCTACGGGCTCGGAAAGTGCAACGAAACCATCAAATTTTAGCTAGAAACTGTATTTTTGTCGATTTTTATTGAATTTGAACTATATTTCAACGTTTTTTGATGGTTCTGAGCCACCAAACACACTTAAAGCATGCAGAATCGACTCAGAATAGGAAAAGGAGACGTTTAGGTCAATTTTATTCATTCTGGCGTTCGTAGATACAAGAAAACTGTTAAAATTCTTCAGAAACGTCACTTTTGAAGTGTTTTCTTGTACTTTTAAGCCACTCAGGTACCCAACGGGCTCGGAAAGTGCAACGAAACCATCAAATTTTAGCTAGAAACTGTATTTTTGTCGATTTTTATTGAATTTGAACTATATTTCAACGTTTTTTGATGGTTCTGAGCCACCAAACACACTTAAAGCATGCAGAATCGACTCAGAATAGGAAAAGGAGACGTTTAGGTCAATTTTATGCATTCTGGCGTTCGTAGATACAAGAAAACTGTTAAAATTCTTCAGAAACGTCACTTTTGAAGTATTTTCTTGTACTTTTAAGCCACTCAGACACCCTACGGGCTCGGAAAGTGCAACGAAACCATCAAATTTTAGCTAGAAACTGTATTTTTGTCGATTTTTATTGAATTTGAACTATATTTCAACGTTTTTTGATGGTTCTGAGCCACCAAACACACTTAAAGCATGCAGAATCGACTCAGAATAGGAAAAGGAGACGTTTAGGTCAATTTTATGCATTCTGGCGTTCGTAGATACAAGAAAACTGTTAAAATTCTTCAGAAACGTCACTTTTGAAGTGTTTTCTTGTACTTTTAAGCCACTCAGATACCCTACGGGCTCGGAAAGTGCAACGAAACCATCAAATTTTAGCTAGAAACTGTATTTTTGTCGATTTTTATTGAATTTGAACTATATTTCAACGTTTTTTGATGGTTCTGAGCCACCAAACACACTTAAAGCATGCAGAATCGACTCAGAATAGGAAAAGGAGACGTTTAGGTCAATTTTATGCATTCTGGCGTTCGTTGATACAAGAAAACTGTTAAAATTCTTCAGAAACGCCACTTTTGAAGTGTTTTCTTGTACTTTTAAGCCACTCAGATACCCTACGGGCTCGGAAAGTGCAACGAAACCATCAAATTTTAGCTAGAAACTGTATTTTTGTCGATTTTTATTGAATTTGAACTATATTTCAACGTTTTTTGATGGTTCTGAGCCACCAAACACACTTAAAGCATGCAGAATCGACTCAGAATAGGAAAAGGAGACGTTTAGGTCAATTTTATGCATTCTGGCGTTCGTAGATACAAGAAAACTGTTAAAATTCTTCAGAAACGTCACTTTTGAAGTGTTTTCTTGTACTTTTAAGCCACTCAGATACCCTGCGGGCTCGGAAAGTGCAACGAAACCATCAAATTTTAGCTAGAAACTGTATTTTTGTCGATTTTTATTGAATTTGAACTATATTTCAACGTTTTTTGATGGTTCTGAGCCACCAAACACACTTAAAGCATGCAGAATCGACTCAGAATAGGAAAAGGAGACGTTTAGGTCAATTTTATGCATTCTGGCGTTCGTAGATACAAGAAAACTGTTAAAATTCTTCAGAAACGTCACTTTTGAAGTGTTTTCTTGTACTTTTAAGCCACTCAGATACCCTACGGGCTCGGAAAGTGCAACGAAACCATCAAATTTTAGCTAGAAACTGTATTTTTGTCGATTTTTATTGAATTTGAACTATATTTCAACGTTTTTTGATGGTTCTGAGCCACCAAACACACTTAAAGCATGCAGAATCGACTCAGAATAGGAAAAGGAGACGTTTAGGTCAATTTTATGCATTCTGGCGTTCGTAGATACAAGAAAACTGTTAAAATTCTTCAGAAACGTCACTTTTGAAGTGTTTTCTTGTACTTTTAAGCCACTCAGATACCCTGCGGGCTCGGAAAGTGCAACGAAACCATCAAATTTTAGCTAGAAACTGTATTTTTGTCGATTTTTATTGAATTTGAACTATATTTCAACGTTTTTTGATGGTTCTGAGCCACCAAACACGCTTAAAGCATGCAGAATCGACTCAGAATAGGAAAAGGAGACGTTTAGGTCAATTTTATGCATTCTGGCGTTCGTAGATACAAGAAAACTGTTAAAATTCTTCAGAAACGTCACTTTTGAAGTGTTTTCTTGTACTTTTAAGCCACTCAGATACCCTACGGACTCGGAAAGTCCAACGAAACCATCAAATTTTAGCTAGAAACTGTATTTTTGTCGATTTTTATTGAATTTGAACTATATTTCAACGTTTTTTGATGGTTCTGAGCCACCAAACACACTTAAAGCATGCAGAATCGACTCAGAATAGGAAAAGGAGACGTTTAGGTCAATTTTATGCATTCTGGCGTTCGTAGATACAAGAAAACTGTTAAAATTCTTCAGAAACGTCACTTTTGAAGTGTTTTCTTGTACTTTTAAGCCACTCAGATACCCTACGGGCTCGGAAAGTGCAACGAAACCATCAAATTTTAGCTAGAAACTGTATTTTTGTCGATTTTTATTGAATTTGAACTATATTTCAACGTTTTTTGATGGTTCTGAGCCACCAAACACACTTAAAGCATGCAGAATCGACTCAGAATAGGAAAAGGAGACGTTTAGGTCAATTTTATGCATTCTGGCGTTCGTAGATACAAGAAAACTGTTAAAATTCTTCAGAAACGTCACTTTTGAAGTGTTTTCTTGTACTTTTAAGCCACTCAGATACCCTACGGGCTCGGAAAGTGCAACGAAACCATCAAATTTTAGCTAGAAACTGTATTTTTGTCGATTTTTATTGAATTTGAACTATATTTCAAAGTTTTTTGATGGTTCTGAGCCACCAAACACACTTAAAGCATGCAGAATCGACTCAGAATAGGAAAAGGAGACGTTTAGGTTAATTTTATGCATTCTGGCGTTCGTAGATACAAGAAAACTGTTAAAATTCTTCAGAAACGTCACTTTTGAAGTGTTTTCTTGTACTTTCAAGCCACTCAGATACCCTACGGGCTCGGAAAGTGCAACGAAACCATCAAATTTTAGCTAGAAACTGTATTTTTGTCGATTTTTATTGAATTTGAACTATATTTCAACGTTTTTTGATGGTTCTGAGCCACCAAACACACTTAAAGCATGCAGAATCGACTCAGAATAGGAAAAGGAGACGTTTAGGTCAATTTTATGCATTCTGGCGTTCGTAGATACAAGAAAACTGTTAAAATTCTTCAGAAACGTCACTTTTGAAGTGTTTTCTTGTACTTTTAAGCCACTCAGATACCCTACGGGCTCGGAAAGTGCAACGAAACCATCAAATTTTAGCTAGAAACTGTATTTTTGTCGATTTTTATTGAATTTGAACTATATTTCAACGTTTTTTGATGGTTCTGAGCCACCAAACACACTTAAAGCATGCAGAATCGACTCAGAATAGGAAAAGGAGACGTTTAGGTCAATTTTATGCATTCTGGCGTTCGTAGATACAAGAAAACTGTTAAAATTCTTCAGAAACGTCACTTTTGAAGTGTTTTCTTGTACTTTTAAGCCACTCAGATACCCTACGGGCTCGGAAAGTGCAACGAAACCATCAAATTTTAGCTAGAAACTGTATTTTTGTCGATTTTTATTGAATTTGAACTATATTTCAAAGTTTTTTGATGGTTCTGAGCCACCAAACACACTTAAAGCATGCAGAATCGACTCAGAATAGGAAAAGGAGACGTTTAGGTTAATTTTATGCATTCTGGCGTTCGTAGATACAAGAAAACTGTTAAAATTCTTCAGAAACGTCACTTTTGAAGTGTTTTCTTGTACTTTCAAGCCACTCAGATACCCTACGGGCTCGGAAAGTGCAACGAAACCATCAAATTTTAGCTTGAAACTGTATTTTTGTCGATTTTTATTGAATTTGAACTATATTTCAACGTTTTTTGATGGTTCTGAGCCACCAAACACACTTAAAGCATGCAGAATCGACTCAGAATAGGAAAAGGAGACGTTTAGGTCAATTTTATGCATTCTGGCGTTCGTAGATACAAGAAAACTGTTAAAATTCTTCAGAAACGTCACTTTTGAAGTGTTTTCTTGTACTTTTAAGCCACTCAGATACCCTACGGGCTCGGAAAGTGCAACGAAACCATCAAATTTTAGCTAGAAACTGTATTTTTGTCGATTTTTATTGAATTTGAACTATATTTCAACGTTTTTTGATGGTTCTGAGCCACCAAACACACTTAAAGCATGCAGAATCGACTCAGAATAGGAAAAGGAGACGTTTAGGTCAATTTTATGCATTCTGGCGTTCGTAGATACAAGAAAACTGTTAAAATTCTTCAGAAACGTCACTTTTGATGTGTTTTCTTGTACTTTTAAGCCACTCAGATACCCTACGGGCTCGGAAAGTGCAACGAAACCATCAAATTTTAGCTAGAAACTGTATTTTTGTCGATTTTTATTGAATTTGAACTATATTTCAACGTTTTTTGATGGTTCTGAGCCACCAAACACACTTAAAGCATGCAGAATCGACTCAGAATAGGAAAAGGAGACGTTTAGGTCAATTTTATGCATTCTGGCGTTCGTAGATACAAGAAAACTGTTAAAATTCTTCAGAAACGTCACTTTTGAAGTGTTTTCTTGTACTTTTAAGCCACTCAGATACCCTACGGGCTCGGAAAGTGCAACGAAACCATCAAATTTTAGCTAGAAACTGTATTTTTGTCGATTTTTATTGAATTTGAACTATATTTCAACGTTTTTTGATGGTTCTGAGCCACCAAACACACTTAAAGCATGCAGAATCGACTCAGAATAGGAAAAGGAGACGTTTAGGTCAATTTTATGCATTCTGGCGTTCGTAGATACAAGAAAACTGTTAAAATTCTTCAGAAACGTCACTTTTGAAGTGTTTTCTTGTACTTTTAAGCCACTCAGATACCCTACGGGCTCGGAAAGTGCAACGAAACCATCAAATTTTAGCTGGAAACTGTATTTTTGTCGATTTTTATTGAATTTGAACTATATTTCAACGTTTTTTGATGGTTCTGAGCCACCAAACACACTTAAAGCATGCAGAATCGACTCAGAATAGGAAAAGGAGACGTTTAGGTCAATTTTATGCGTTCTGGCGTTCGTAGATACAAGAAAACTGTTAAAATTCTTCAGAAACGTCACTTTTGAAGTGTTTTCTTGTACTTTTAAGCCACTCAGATACCCTGCGGGCTCGGAAAGTGCAACGAAACCATCAAATTTTAGCTAGAAACTGTATTTTTGTCGATTTTTATTGAATTTGAACTATATTTCAACGTTTTTTGATGGTTCTGAGCCACCAAACACACTTAAAGCATGCAGAATCGACTCAGAATAGGAAAAGGAGACGTTTAGGTCAATTTTATGCATTCTGGCGTTCGTAGATACAAGAAAACTGTTAAAATTCTTCAGAAACGTCACTTTTGAAGTGTTTTCTTGTACTTTTAAGCCACTCAGATACCCTACGGGCTCGGAAAGTGCAACGAAACCATCAAATTTTAGCTAGAAACTGTATTTTTGTCGATTTTTATTGAATTTGAACTATATTTCAACGTTTTTTTTTGGTTCTGAGCCACCAAACACACTTAAAGCATGCAGAATCGACTCAGAATAGGAAAAGGAGACGTTTAGGTCAATTTTATGCATTCTGGCGTTCGTAGATACAAGAAAACTGTTAAAATTCTTCAGAAACGTCACTTTTGAAGTGTTTTCTTGTACTTTTAAGCCACTCAGATACCCTACGGGCTCGGAAAGTGCAACGAAACCATCAAATTTTAGCTAGAAACTGTATTTTTGTCGATTTTTATTGAATTTGAACTATATTTCAACGTTTTTTGATGGTTCTGAGCCACCAAACACACTTAAAGCATGCAGAATCGACTCAGAATAGGAAAAGGAGACGTTTAGGTCAATTTTATGCATTCTGGCGTTCGTAGATACAAGAAAACTGTTAAAATTCTTCAGAAACGTCACTTTTGAAGTGTTTTCTTGTACTTTTAAGCCACTCAGATACCCTACGGGCTCGGAAAGTGCAACGAAACCATCAAATTTTAGCTAGAAACTGTATTTTTGTCGATTTTTATTGAATTTGAACTATATTTCAACGTTTTTTGATGGTTCTGTGCCACCAAACACACTTAAAGCATGCAGAATCGACTCAGAATAGGAAAAGGAGACGTTTAGGTCAATTTTATGCATTCTGGCGTTCGTAGATACAAGAAAACTGTTAAAATTCTTCAGAAACGTCACTTTTGAAGTGTTTTCTTGTACTTTTAAGCCACTCAGATACCCTACGGGCTCGGAAAGTGCAACGAAACCATCAAATTTTAGCTAGAAACTGTATTTTTGTCGATTTTTATTGAATTTGAACTATATTTCAACGTTTTTTGATGGTTCTGAGCCACCAAACACACTTAAAGCATGCAGAATCGACTCAGAATAGGAAAAGGAGACGTTTAGGTCAATTTTATGCATTCTGGCGTTCGTAGATACAAGAAAACTGTTAAAATTCTTCAGAAACGTCACTTTTGAAGTGTTTTCTTGTACTTTTAAGCCACTCAGATACCCTACGGGCTCGGAAAGTGCAACGAAACCATCAAATTTTAGCAAGAAACTGCATTTTTGTCGATTTTTATTGAATTTGAACTATATTTCAACGTTTTTTGATGGTTCTGAGCCACCAAACACACTTAAAGCATGCAGAATCGACTCAGAATAGGAAAAGGAGACGTTTAGGTCAATTTTATGCATTCTGGCGTTCGTAGATACAAGAAAACTGTTAAAATTCTTCAGAAACGTCACTTTTGAAGTGTTTTCTTGTACTTTCAAGCCACTCAGATACCCTACGGGCTCGGAAAGTGCAACGAAACCATCAAATTTTAGCTAGAAACTGTATTTTTGTCGATTTTTATTGAATTTGAACTATATTTCAACGTTTTTTGATGGTTCTGAGCCACCAAACACACTTAAAGCATGCAGAATCGACTCAGAATAGGAAAAGGAGACGTTTAGGTCAATTTTATGCATTCTGGCGTTCGTAGATACAAGAAAACTGTTAAAATTCTTCAGAAACGTCACTTTTGAAGTGTTTTCTTGTACTTTTAAGCCACTCAGATACCCTACGGGCTCGGAAAGTGCAACGAAACCATCAAATTTTAGCTAGAAACTGTATTTTTGTCGATTTTTATTGAATTTGAACTATATTTCAACGTTTTTTGATGGTTCTGAGCCACCAAACACACTTAAAGCATGCAGAATCGACTCAGAATAGGAAAAGGAGACGTTTAGGTCAATTTTATGCATTCTGGCGTTCGTAGATACAAGAAAACTGTTAAAATTCTTCAGAAACGTCACTTTTGAAGTGTTTTCTTGTACTTTTAAGCCACTCAGATACCCTACGGGCTCGGAAAGTGCAACGAAACCATCAAATTTTAGCTAGAAACTGTATTTTTGTCGATTTTTATTGAATTTGAACTATATTTCAACGTTTTTTGATGGTTCTGAGCCACCAAACACACTTAAAGCATGCAGAATCGACTCAGAATAGGAAAAGGAGACGTTTAGGTCAATTTTATGCATTCTGGCGTTCGTAGATACAAGAAAACTGTTAAAATTCTTCAGAAACGTCACTTTTGAAGTGTTTTCTTGTACTTTTAAGCCACTCAGATACCCTACGGGCTCGGAAAGTGCAACGAAACCATCAAATTTTAGCTAGAAACTGTATTTTTGTCGATTTTTATTGAATTTGAACTATATTTCAACGTTTTTTGATGGTTCTGAGCCACCAAACACACTTAAAGCATGCAGAATCGACCCAGAATAGCAAAAAGGAGACGTTTAGGTCAATTTTATGCATTCTGGCGTTCGTAGATACAAGAAAACTGTTAAAATTCTTCAGAAACGTCACTTTTGAAGTGTTTTCTTGTACTTTTAAGCCACTCAGATACCCTATGGGCTCGGAAAGTGCAACGAAACCATCAAATTTTAGCTAGAAACTGTATTTTTGTCGATTTTTATTGAATTTGAACTATATTTCAACGTTTTTTGATGGTTCTGAGCCACCAAACACACTTAAAGCATGCATAATCGACTCAGAATAGGAAAAGGAGACGTTTAGGTCAATTTTATGCATTCTGGCGTTCGTAGATACAAGAAAACTGTTAAAATTCTTCAGAAACGTCACTTTTGAAGTGTTTTCTTGTACTTTTAAGCCACTCAGATACCCTACGGGCTCGGAAAGTGCAACGAAACCATCAAATTTTAGCTAGAAACTGTATTTTTGTCGATTTTTATTGAATTTGAACTATATTTCAACGTTTTTTGATGGTTCTGAGCGACCAAACACACTTAAAGCATGCAGAATCGACTCAGAATAGGAAAAGGAGACGTTTAGGTCAATTTTATGCATTCTGGCGTTCGTAGATACAAGAAAACTGTTAAAATTCTTCAGAAACGTCACTTTTGAAGTGTTTTCTTGTACTTTTAAGCCACTCAGATACCCTACGGGCTCGGAAAGTGCAACGAAACCATCAAATTTTAGCTAGACTCTGTATTTTTGTGGATTTTTATTAAATTTGAACTATATTTCAACGTTTTTTGATGGTTCTGAGCCACCAAACACACTTAAAGCATGCAGAATCGACTCAGAATAGGAAAAGGAGACGTTTAGGTCAATTTTATGCATTCTGGCGTTCGTAGATACAAGAAAACTGTTAAAATTCTTCAGAAACGTCACTTTTGAAGTGTTTTCTTGTACTTTTAAGCCACTCAGATACCCTACGGGCTCGGAAAGTGCAACGAAATCATCAAATTTTAGCTAGAAACTGTATTTTTGTCGATTTTTATTGAATTTGAACTATATTTCAACGTTTTTTGATGGTTCTGAGCCACCAAACACACTTAAAGCATGCAGAATCGACTCAGAATAGGAAAAGGAGACGTTTAGGTCAATTTTATGCATTCTGGCGTTCGTAGATACAAGAAAACTGTTAAAATTCTTCAGAAACGTCACTTTTGAAGTGTTTTCTTGTACTTTTAAGCCACTCAGATACCCTACGGGCTCGGAAAGTGCAACGAAACCATCAAATTTTAGCTAGAAACTGTATTTTTGTCGATTTTTATTGAATTTGAACTATATTTCAACGTTTTTTGATGTTTCTGAGCCACCAAACACACTTAAAGCATGCAGAATCGACTCAGAATAGGAAAAGGAGACGTTTAGGTCAATTTTATGCATTCTGGCGTTCGTAGATACAAGAAAACTGTTAAAATTCTTCAGAAACGTCACTTTTGAAGTGTTTTCTTGTACTTTTAAGCCACTCAGATACCCAACGGGCTCGGAAAGTGCAACGAAACCATCAAATTTTAGCTAGAAACTGTATTTTTGTCGATTTTTATTGAATTTGAACTATATTTCAACGTTTTTTGATGGTTCTGAGCCACCAAACACACTTAAAGCATGCAGAATCGACTCAGAATAGGAAAAGGAGACGTTTAGGTCAATTTTATGCATTCTGGTGTTCGTAGATACAAGAAAACTGTTAAAATTCTTCAGAAACGTCACTTTTGAAGTGTTTTCTTGTACTTTTAAGCCACTGAGATACCCTACGGGCTCGGAAAGTGCAACGAAACCATCAAATTTTAGCTAGAAACTGTATTTTTGTCGATTTTTATTGAATTTGAACTATATTTCAACGTTTTTTGATGGTTCTGAGCCTCCAAACACACTTAAAGCATGCAGAATCGACTCAGAATAGGAAAAGGAGACGTTTAGGTCAATTTTATGCATTCTGGCGTTCGTAGATACAAGAAAACTGTTAAAATTCTTCAGAAACTTCACTTTTGAAGTGTTTTCTTGTACTTTTAAGCCACTCAGATACCCTACGGGCTCGGAAAGTGCAACGAAACCATCAAATTTTAGCTAGAAACTGTATTTTTGTCGATTTTTATTGAATTTGAACTATATTTCAACGTTTTTTGATGGTTCTGAGCCACCAAACACACTTAAAGCATGCAGAATCGACTCAGAATAGGAAAAGGAGACGTTTAGGTCAATTTTATACATTCTGGCGTTCGTAGATACAAGAAAACTGTTAAAATTCTTCAGAAACGTCACTTTTGAAGTGTTTTCTTGTACTTTTAAGCCACTCAGATACCCTACGGGCTCGGAAAGTGCAACGAAACTATCAAATTTTAGCTAGAAACTGTATTTTTGTCGATTTTTATTGAATTTGAACTATATTTCAACGTTTTTTGATGGTTCAGAGCCACCAAACACACTTAAAGCATGCAGAATCGACTCAGAATAGGAAAAGGAGAGGTTTAGGTCAATTTTATGCATTCTGGCGTTCGTAGATACAAGAAAACTGTTAAAATTCTTCAGAAACGTCACTTTTGAAGTGTTTTCTTGTACTTTTAAGCCACTCAGATACCCTACGGGCTCGGAAAGTGCAACGAAACCATCAAATTTTAGCTAGAAACTGTATTTTTGTCGATTTTTATTGAATTTGAACTATATTCCAACGTTTTTTGATGGTTCTGAGCCACCAAACACACTTAAAGAATGCAGAATCGACTCAGAATAGGAAAAGGAGACGTTTAGGTCAATTTTATGCATTCTGGCGTTCGTAGATACAAGAAAACTGTTAAAATTCTTCAGAAACGTCACTTTTGAAGTGTTTTCTTGTACTTTTAAGCCACTCAGATACCCTACGGGCTCGGAAAGTGCAACGAAACCATCAAATTTTAGCTAGAAACTGTATTTTTGTCGATTTTTATTGAATTTGAACTATATTTCAACGTTTTTTGATGGTTCTGAGCCACCAAACACACTTAAAGCATGCAGAATCGACTCAGAATAGGAAAAGGAGACGTTTAGGTAAATTTTATGCATTCTGGGGTTCGTAGATACAAGAAAACTGTTAAAATTCTTCAGAAACGTCACTTTTGAAGTGTTTTCTTGTACTTTTAAGCCACTCAGATACCCTACGGGCTCGGAAAGTGCAACGAAACCATCAAATTTTAGCTAGAAACTGTATTTTTGTCGATTTTTATTGAATTTGAACTATATTTCAACGTTTTTTGATGGTTCTGAGCCACCAAACACACTTAAAGCATGCAGAATCGACTCAGAATAGGAAAAGGAGACGTTTAGGTCAATTTTATGCATTCTGGCGTTCGTAGATACAAGAAAACTGTTAAGATTCTTCAGAAACGTCTCTTTTGAAGTGTTTTCTTGTACTTTTAAGCCACTCAGATACCCTACGGGCTCGGAAAGTGCAACGAAACCATCAAATTTTAGCTAGAAACTGTATTTTTGTCGATTTTTATTGAATTTGAACTATATTTCAACGTTTTTTGATGGTTCTGAGCCACCAAACACATTTAAAGCATGCAGAATCGACTCAGAATAGGAAAAGGAGACGTTTAGGTCAATTTTATGCATTCTGGCGTTCGTAGATACAAGAAAACTGTTAAAATTCTTCAGAAACGTCACTTTTGAAGTGTTTTCTTGTACTTTTAAGCCACTCAGATACCCTACGAGCTCGGAAAGTGCAACGAAACCATCAAATTTTAGCTAGAAACTGTATTTTTGTCGATTTTTATTGAATTTGAACTATATTTCAACGTTTTTTGATGGTTCTGAGCCACCAAACACACTTAAAGAATGCAGAATCGACTCAGAATAGGAAAAGGAGACGTTTAGGTCAATTTTATGCATTCTGGCGTTCGTAGATACAAGAAAACTGTTAAAATTCTTCAGAAACGTCACTTTTGAAGTGTTTTCTTGTACTTTTAAGCCACTCAGATACCCTACGGGCTCGGAAAGTGCAACGAAACCATCAAATTTTAGCTAGAAACTGTATTTTTGTCGATTTTTATTGAATTTGAACTATATTTCAACGTTTTTTGATGGTTCTGAGCCACCAAACACACTTAAAGCATGCAGAATCGACTCAGAATAGGAAAAGGAGACGTTTAGGTCAATTTTGTGCATTCTGGCGTTCGTAGATACAAGAAAACTGTTAAAATTCTTCAGAAACGTCACTTTTGAAGTGTTTTCTTGTACTTTTAAGCCACTCAGATACCCTACGGGCTCGGAAAGTGCAACGAAACCATCAAATTTTAGCTAGAAACTGTATTTTTGTCGATTTTTATTGAATTTGAACTATATTTCAACGTTTTTTGATGGTTCTGAGCCACCAAACACACTTAAAGCATGCAGAATCTACTCAGAATAGGAAAAGGAGACGTTTAGGTCAATTTTATGCATTCTGGCGTTCGTAGATACAAGAAAACTGTTAAAATTCTTCAGAAACGTCACTTTTGAAGTGTTTTCTTGTACTTTTAAGCCACTCAGATACCCTACGGGCTCGGAAAGTGCAACGAAACCATCAAATTTTAGCTAGAAACTGTATTTTTGTCGATTTTTATTGAATTTGAACTATATTTCAACGTTTTTTGATGGTTCTGAGCCACCAAACACACTTAAAGCATGCAGAATCGACTCAGAATAGGAAAAGGAGACGTTTAGGTCAATTTTATGCATTCTGGCGTTCGTAGATACAAGAAAACTGTTAAAATTCTTCAGAAACGTCGCTTTTGAAGTGTTTTCTTGTACTTTTAAGCCACTCAGATACCCTACGGGCTCGGAAAGTGCAACGAAACCATCAAATTTTAGCTAGAAACTGTATTTTTGTCGATTTTTATTGAATTTGAACTATATTTCAACGTTTTTTGATGGTTCTGAGCCACCAAACACACTTAAAGCATGCAGAATCGACTCATAATAGGAAAAGGAGACGTTTAGGTCAATTTTATGCATTCTGGCGTTCGTAGATACAAGAAAACTGTTAAAATTCTTCAGAAACGTCACTTTTGAAGTGTTTTCTTGTACTTTTAAGCCACTCAGATACCCTACGGGCTCGGAAAGTGCAACGAAACCATCAAATTTTAGCTAGAAACTGAATTTTTGTCGATTTTTATTGAATTTGAACTATATTTCAACGTTTTTTGATGGTTCTGAGCCACCAAACACACTTAAAGCATGCAGAATCGACTCAGAATAGGAAAAGGAGACGTTTAGGTCAATTTTATGCATTCTGGCGTTCGTAGATACAAGAAAACTGTTAAAATTCTTCAGAAACGTCACTTTTGAAGTGTTTTCTTGTACTTTTAAGCCACTCAGATACCCTACGGGCTCGGAAAGTGCAACGAAACCATCAAATTTTAGCTAGAAACTGTATTTTTGTCGATTTTTATTGAATTTGAACTATATTTCAACGTTTTTTGATGGTTCTGAGCCACCAAACACACTTAAAGCATGCAGAATCGACTCATAATAGGAAAAGGAGACGTTTAGGTCAATTTTATGCATTCTGGCGTTCGTAGATACAAGAAAACTGTTAAAATTCTTCAGAAACGTCACTTTTGAAGTGTTTTCTTGTACTTTTAAGCCACTCAGATACCCTACGGGCTCGGAAAGTGCAACGAAACCATCAAATTTTAGCTAGAAACTGTATCTTTGTCGATTTTTATTGAATTTGAACTATATTTCAACGTTTTTTGATGGTTCTGAGCCAATAAACACACTTAAAGCATGCAGAATCGACTCAGAATAGGAAAAGGAGACGTTTAGGTCAATTTTATGCATTCTGGCGTTCGTAGATACAAGAAAACTGTTAAAATTCTTCAGAAACGTCACTTTTGAAGTGTTTTCTTGTACTTTTAAGCCACTCAGATACCCTACGGGCTCGGAAAGTGCAACGAAACCATCAAATTTTAGCTAGAAACTGTATTTTTGTCGATTTTTATTGAATTTGAACTATATTTCAACGTTTTTTGATGGTTCTGACCCACCAAACACACTTAAAGCATGCAGAATCGACTCAGAATAGGAAAAGGAGACGTTTAGGTCAATTTTATGCATTCTGGCGTTCGTAGATACAAGAAAACTGTTAAAATTCTTCAGAAACGTCACTTTTGAAGTGTTTTCTTGTACTTTTAAGCCACTCAGATACCCTACGGGCTCGGAAAGTGCAACGAAACCATCAAATTTTAGCTAGAAACTGTATTTTTGTCGATTTTTATTGAATTTGAACTATATTTCAACGTTTTTTGATGGTTCTGAGCCACCAAACACACTTAAAGCATGCAGAATCGACTCAGAATAGGAAAAGGAGACGTTTAGGTCAATTTTATGCATTCTGGCGTTCGTAGATACAAGAAAACTGTTAAAATTCTTCAGAAACGTCACTTTTGAAGTGTTTTCTTGTACTTTTAACCCACTCAGATACCCTACGGGCTCGGAAAGTGCAACGAAACCATCAAATTTTAACTAGAAACTGTATTTTTGTCGATTTTTATTGAATTTGAACTATATTTCAACGTTTTTTGATGGTTCTGAGCCACCAAACACACTTAAAGCATGCAGAATCGACTCAGAATAGGAAAAGGAGACGTTTAGGTCAATTTTATGCATTCTGGCGTTCGTAGATACAAGAAAACTGTTAAAATTCTTCAGAAACGTCACTTTTGAAGTGTTTTCTTGTACTTTTAAGCCACTCAGATACCCTACGGGCTCGGAAAGTGCAACGAAACCATCAAATTTTAGCTAGAAACTGTATTTTTGTCGATTTTTATTGAATTTGAACTATATTTCAACGTTTTTTGATGGTTCTGAGCCACCAAACACACTTAAAGCATGCAGAATCGACTCAGAATAGGAAAAGGAGACGTTTAGGTCAATTTTATGCATTCTGGCGTTCGTAGATACAAGAAAACTGTTAAAATTCTTCAGAAACGTCACTTTTGAAGTGTTTTCTTGTACTTTTAAGCCACTCAGATACCCTACGGGCTCGGAAAGTGCAACGAAACCATCAAATTTTAGCTAGAAACTGTATTTTTGTCGATTTTTATTGAATTTGAACTATATTTCAACGTTTTTTGATGGTTCTGAGCCACCAAACACACTTAAAGCATGCAGAATCGACTCAGAATAGGAAAAGGAGACGTTTAGGTCAATTTTATGCATTCTGGCGTTCGTAGATACAAGAAAACTGTTAAAATTCTTCAGAAACGTCACTTTTGAAGTGTTTTCTTGTACTTTTAAGCCACTCAGATACCCTACGGGCTCGGAAAGTGCAACGAAACCATCAAATTTTAGCTAGAAACTGTATTTTTGTCGATTTTTATTGAATTTGAACTATATTTCAACGTTTTTTGATGGTTCTGAGCCACCAAACACACTTAAAGCATGCAGAATCGACTCAGAATAGCAAAAAGGAGACGTTTAGGTCAATTTTATGCATTCTGGCGTTCGTAGATACAAGAAAACTGTTAAAATTCTTCAGAAACGTCACTTTTGAAGTGTTTTCTTGTACTTTTAAGCCACTCAGATACCCTACGGGCTCGGAAAGTGCAACGAAACCATCAAATTTTAGCTAGAAACTGTATTTTTGTCGATTTTTATTGAATTTGAACTATATTTCAACGTTTTTTGATGGTTCTGAGCCACCAAACACACTTAAAGCATGCAGAATCGACTCAGAATAGGAAAAGGAGACGTTTAGGTCAATTTTATGCATTCTGGCGTTCGTAGATACAAGAAAACTGTTAAAATTCTTCAGAAACGTCACTTTTGAAGTGTTTTCTTGTACTTTTAAGCCACTCAGATACCCTACGGGCTCGGAAAGTGCAACGAAACCATCAAATTTTAGCTAGAAACTGTATTTTTGTCGATTTTTATTGAATTTGAACTATATTTCAACGTTTTTTGATGGTTCTGAGCCACCAAACACACTTAAAGCATGCAGAATCGACTCAGAATAGGAAAAGGAGACGTTTAGGTCAATTTTATGCATTCTGGCGTTCGTAGATACAAGAAAACTGTTAGAATTCTTCAGAAACGTCACTTTTGAAGCGTTTTCTTGTACTTTTAAGCCACTCAGATACCCTACGGGCTCGGAAAGTGCAACGAAACCATCAAATTTTAGCTAGAAACTGTATTTTTGTCGATTTTTATTGAATTTGAACTATATTTCAACGTTTTTTGATGGTTCTGAGCCTCCAAACACACTTAAAGCATGCAGAATCGACTCAGAATAGGAAAAGGAGACGTTTAGGTCAATTTTATGCATTCTGGCGTTCGTAGATACAAGAAAACTGTTAAAATTCTTCAGAAACGTCACTTTTGAAGTGTTTTCTTGTACTTTTAAGCCACTCAGATACCCTACGGGCTCGGAAAGTGCAACGAAACCATCAAATTTTAGCTAGAAACTGTATTTTTGTCGATTTTTATTGAATTTGAACTATATTTCAACGTTTTTTGATGGTTCTGAGCCACCAAACACACTTAAAGCATGCAGAATCGACTCAGAATAGGAAAAGGAGACGTTTAGGTCAATTTTATGCATTCTGGCTTTCGTAGATACAAGAAAACTGTTAAAATTCTTCAGAAACGTCACTTTTGAAGTGTTTTCTTGTACTTTTAAGCCACTCAGATACCCTACGGGCTCGGAAAGTGCAACGAAACCATCAAATTTTAGCTAGAAACTGTATTTTTGTCGATTTTTATTGAATTTGAACTATATTTCAACGTTTTTTGATGGTTCTGAGCCACCAAACACACTTAAAGCATGCAGAATCGACTCAGAATAGGAAAAGGAGACGTTTAGGTCAATTTTATGCATTCTGGCCTTCGTAGATACAAGAAAACTGTTAAAATTCTTCAGAAACGTCACTTTTGAAGTGTTTTCTTGTACTTTTAAGCCACTCAGATACCCTACGGGCTCGGAAAGTGCAACGAAACCATCAAATTTTAGCTAGAAACTGTATTTTTGTCAATTTTTATTGAATTTGAACTATATTTCAACGTTTTTTGATGGTTCTGAGCCACCAAACACACTTAAAGCATGCAGAATCGACTCAGAATAGGAAAAGGAGACGTTTAGGTCAATTTTATGCATTCTGGCGTTCGTAGATACAAGAAAACTGTTAAAATTCTTCAGAAACGTCACTTTTGAAGTGTTTTCTTGTACTTTTAAGCCACTCAGATACCCTACGGGCTCGGAAAGTGCAACGAAACCATCAAATTTTAGCTAGAAACTGTATTTTTGTCGATTTTTATTGAATTTGAACTATATTTCAACGTTTTTTGATGGTTTTGAGCCACCAAACACACTTAAAGCATGCAGAATCGACTCAGAATAGGAAAAGGAGACGTTTAGGTCAATATTGTGCATTCTGGCGTTCGTAGATACAAGAAAACTGTTAAAATTCTTCAGAAACGTCACTTTTGAAGTGTTTTCTTGTACTTTTAAGCCACTCAGATACCCTACGGGCTCGGAAAGTGCAACGAAACCATCAAATTTTAGCTAGAAACTGTATTTTTGTCGATTTTTATTGAATTTGAACTATATTTCAACGTTTTTTGATGGTTCTGAGCCACCAAACACACTTAAAGCATGCAGAATCGACTCAGAATAGGAAAAGGAGACGTTTAGGTTAATTTTATGCATTCTGGCGTTCGTAGATACAAGAAAACTGTTAAAATTCTTTAGAAACGTCACTTTTGAAGCGTTTTCTTGTACTTTTAAGCCACTCAGATACCCTACGGGCTCGGAAAGTGCAACGAAACCATCAAATTTTAGCTAGAAACTGTATTTTTGTCGATTTTTATTGAATTTGAACTATATTTCAACGTTTTTTGATGGTTCTGAGCCACCAAACACACTTAAAGCATGCAGAATCGACTCAGAATAGGAAAAGGAGACGTTTAGGTCAATTTTATGCATTCTGGCGTTCGTAGATACAAGAAAACTGTTAAAATTCTTCAGAAACGTCACTTTTGAAGTGTTTTCTTGTACTTTTAAGCCACTCAGATACCCTACGGGCTCGGAAAATGCAACGAAACCATCAAATTTTAGCTAGAAACTGTATTTTTGTCGATTTTTATTGAATTTGAACTATATTTCAACGTTTTTTGATGGTTCTGAGCCACCAAACACACTTAAAGCATGCAGAATCGACTCAGAATAGCAAAAAGGAGACGTTTAGGTCAATTTTATGCATTCTGGCGTTCGTAGATACAAGAAAACTGTTAAAATTCTTCAGAAACGTCACTTTTGAAGTGTTTTCTTGTACTTTTAAGCCACTCAGATACCCTACGGGCTCGGAAATGCAACGAAACCATCAAATTTTAGCTAGAAACTGTATTTTTGTCGATTTTTATTGAATTTGAACTATATTTCAACGTTTTTTGATGGTTCTGAGCCACCAAGCACACTTAAAGCATGCAGAATCGACTCAGAATAGGAAAAGGAGACGTTTAGGTCAATTTTATGCATTCTGGCGTTCGTAGATACAAGAAAACTGTTAAAATTCTTCAGAAACGTCACTTTTGAAGTGTTTTCTTGTACTTTTAAGCCACTCAGATACCCTACGGGCTCGGAAAGTGCAACGAAACCATCAAATTTTAGCTAGAAACTGTATTTTTGTCGATTTTTATTGAATTTGAACTATATTTCAACGTTTTTTAATGGTTCTGAGCCACCAAACACACTTAAAGCATGCAGAATCGACTCAGAATAGGAAAAGGAGACGTTTAGGTCAATTTTATGCATTCTGGCGTTCGTAGATACAAGAAAACTGTTAAAATTCTTCAGAAACGTCACTTTTGAAGTGTTTTCTTGTACTTTTAAGCCACTCAGATACCCTACGGGCTCGGAAAGTGCAACGAAACCATCAAATTTTAGCTAGAAACTGTATTTTTGTCGATTTTTATTGAATTTGAACTATATTTCAACGTTTTTTGATGGTTCTGAGCCACCAAACACACTTAAAGCATGCAGAATCGACTCAGAATAGGAAAAGGAGACGTTTAGGTCAATTTTATGCATTCTGGCGTTCGTAGATACAAGAAAACTGTTAAAATTCTTCAGAAACGTCACTTTTGAAGTGTTTTCTTGTACTTTTAAGCCACTCAGATACCCTACGGGCTCGGAAAGTGCAACGAAACCATCAAATTTTAGCTAGAAACTGTATTTTTGTCGATTTTTATTGAATTTGAACTATATTTCAACGTTTTTTGATGGTTCTGAGCCACCAAACACACTTAAAGCATGCAGAATCGACTCAGAATAGGAAAAGGAGACGTTTAGGTCAATTTTATGCATTCTGGCGTTCGTAGATACAAGAAAACTGTTAAAATTCTTCAGAAACGTCACTTTTGAAGTGTTTTCTTGTACTTTTAAGCCACTCAGATACCCTACGGGCTCGGAAAGTGCAACGAAACCATCAAATTTTAGCTAGAAACTGTATTTTTGTCAATTTTTATTGAATTTGAACTATATTTCAACGTTTTTTGATGGTTCTGAGCCACCAAACACACTTAAAGCATGCAGAATCGACTCAGAATAGGAAAAGGAGACGTTTAGGTCAATTTTATGCATTCTGGCGTTCGTAGATACAAGAAAACTGTTAAAATTCTTCAGAAACGTCACTTTTGAAGTGTTTTCTTGTACTTTTAAGCCACTCAGATACCCTACGGGCTCGGAAAGTGCAACGAAACCATCAAATTTTAGCTAGAAACTGTATTTTTGTCGATTTTTATTGAATTTGAACTATATTTCAACGTTTTTTGATGGTTCTGAGCCACCAAACACACTTAAAGCATGCAGAATCGACTCAGAATAGGAAAAGGAGACGTTTAGGTCAATTTTATGCATTCTGGCGTTCGTAGATACAAGAAAACTGTTAAAATTCTTCAGAAACGTCACTTTTGAAGTGTTTTCTTGTACTTTTAAGCCACTCAGATACCCTACGGGCTCGGAAAGTGCAACGAAACCATCAAATTTTAGCTAGAAACTGTATTTTTGTCGATTTTTACTGAATTTGAACTATATTTCAACGTTTTTTGATGGTTCTGAGCCACCAAACACACTTAAAGCATGCAGAATCGACTCAGAATAGGAAAAGGAGACGTTTAGGTCAATTTTATGCATTCTGGCGTTCGTAGATACAAGAAAACTGTTAAAATTCTTCAGAAACGTCACTTTTGAAGTGTTTTCTTGTACTTTTAAGCCACTCAGATACCCTACGGGCTCGGAAAGTGCAACGAAACCATCAAATTTTAGCTAGAAACTGTATTTTTGTCGATTTTTATTGAATTTGAACTATATTTCAACGTTTTTTGATGGTTCTGAGCCACCAAACACACTTAAAGCATGCAGAATCGACTCAGAATAGGAAAAGGAGACGTTTAGGTCAATTTTATGCATTCTGGCGTTCGTAGATACAAGAAAACTGTTAAAATTCTTCAGAAACGTCACTTTTGAAGTGTTTTCTTGTACTTTTAAGCCACTCAGATACCCTACGGGCTCGGAAAGTGCAACGAAACCATCAAATTTTAGCTAGAAACTGTATTTTTGTCGATTTTTATTGAATTTGAACTATATTTCAACGTTTTTTGATGGTTCTGAGCCACCAAACACACTTAAAGCATGCAGAATCGACTCAGAATAGGAAAAGGAGACGTTTAGGTCAATTTTATGCATTCTGGCGTTCGTAGATACAAGAAAACTGTTAAAATTCTTCAGAAACGTCACTTTTGAAGTGTTTTCTTGTACTTTTAAGCCACTCAGATACCCTACGGGCTCGGAAAGTGCAACGAAACCATCAAATTTTAGCTAGAAACTGTATTTTTGTCGATTTTTATTGAATTTGAACTATATTTCAACGTTTTTTGATGGTTCTGAGCCACCAAACACACTTAAAGCATGCAGAATCGACTCAGAATAGCAAAAAGGAGACGTTTAGGTCAATTTTATGCATTCTGGCGTTCGTAGATACAAGAAAACTGTTAAAATTCTTCAGAAACGTCACTTTTGAAGTGTTTTCTTGTACTTTTAAGCCACTCAGATACCCTACGGGCTCGGAAAGTGCAACGAAACCATCAAATTTTAGCTAGAAACTGTACTTTTGTCGATTTTTATTGAATTTGAACTATATTTCAACGTTTTTTGATGGTTCTGAGCCGCCAAACACACTTAAAGCATGCAGAATCGACTCAGAATAGGAAAAGGAGACGTTTAGGTCAATTTTATGCATTCTGGCGTTCGTAGATACAAGAAAACTGTTAAAATTCTTCAGAAACGTCACTTTTGAAGTGTTTTCTTGTACTTTTAAGCCACTCAGATACCCTACGGGCTCGGAAAGTGCAACGAAACCATCAAATTTTAGCTAGAAACTGTATTTTTGTCGATTTTTATTGAATTTGAACTATATTTCAACGTTTTTTGATGGTTCTGAGCCACCAAACACACTTAAAGCATACAGAATCGACTCAGAATAGGAAAAGGAGACGTTTAAGTCAATTTTATGCATTCTGGCGTTCGTAGATACAAGAAAACTGTTAAAATTCTTCAGAAACGTCACTTTTGAAGTGTTTTCTTGTACTTTTAAGCCACTCAGATACCCAACGGGCTCGGAAAGTGCAACGAAACCATCAAATTTTAGCTAGAAACTGTATTTTTGTCGATTTTTATTGAATTTGAACTATATTTCAACGTTTTTTGATGGTTCTGAGCCACCAAACACACTTAAAGCATGCAGAATCGACTCAGAATAGGAAAAGGAGACGTTTAGGTCAATTTTATGCATTCTGGCGTTCGTAGATACAAGAAAACTGTTAAAATTCTTCAGAAACGTCACTTTTGAAGTGTTTTCTTGTACTTTTAAGCCACTCAGATACCCTACGGGCTCGGAAAGTGCAACGAAACCATCAAATTTTAGCTAGAAACTGTATTTTTGTCGATTTTTATTGAATTTGAACTATATTTCAACGTTTTTTGATGGTTCTGAGCCACCAAACACACTTAAAGCATGCAGAATCGACTCAGAATAGGAAAAGGAGACGTTTAGGTCAATTTTATGCATTCTGGCGTTCGTAGATACAAGAAAACTGTTAAAATTCTTCAGAAACGTCACTTTTGAAGTGTTTTCTTGTACTTTTAAGCCACTCAGATACCCTACGGGCTCGGAAAGTGCAACGAAACCATCAAATTTTAGCTAGAAACTGTATTTTTGTCGATTTTTATTGAATTTGAACTATATTTCAACGTTTTTTGATGGTTCTGAGCCACCAAACACACTTAAAGCATGCAGAATCGACTCAGAATAGGAAAAGGAGACGTTTAGGTCAATTTTATGCATTCTGGCGTTCGTAGATACAAGAAAACTGTTAAAATTCTTCAGAAACGTCACTTTTGAAGTGTTTTCTTGTACTTTTAAGCCACTCAGATACCCTACGGGCTCGGAAAGTGCAACGAAACCATCAAATTTTAGCTAGAAACTGTATTTTTGTCGATTTTTATTGAATTTGAACTATATTTCAACGTTTTTTGATGGTTCTGAGCCACCAAACACACTTAAAGCATGCAGAATCGACTCAGAATAGGAAAAGGAGACGTTTAGGTCAATTTTATGCATTCTGGCGTTCGTAGATACAAGAAAACTGTTAAAATTCTTCAGAAACGTCACTTTTGAAGTGTTTTCTTGTACTTTTAAGCCACTCAGATACCCTACGGGCTCGGAAAGTGCAACGAAACCATCAAATTTTAGCTAGAAACTGTATTTTTGTCGATTTTTATTGAATTTGAACTATATTTCAACGTTTTTTGATGGTTCTGAGCCACCAAACACACTTAAAGCATGCAGAATCGACTCAGAATAGCAAAAAGGTGACGTTTAGGTCAATTTTATGCATTCTGGCGTTCGTAGATACAAGAAAACTGTTAAAATTCTTCAGAAACGTCACTTTTGAAGTGTTTTCTTGTACTTTTAAGCCACTCAGATACCCTACGGGCTCGGAAAGTGCAACGAAACCATCAAATTTTAGCTAGAAACTGTACTTTTGTCGATTTTTATTGAATTTGAACTATATTTCAACGTTTTTTGATGGTTCTGAGCCGCCAAACACACTTAAAGCATGCAGAATCGACTCAGAATAGGAAAAGGGGACGTTTAGGTCAATTTTATGCATTCTGGCGTTCGTAGATACAAGAAAACTGTTAAAATTCTTCAGAAACGTCACTTTTGAAGTGTTTTCTTGTACTTTTAAGCCACTCAGATACCCTACGGGCTCGGAAAGTGCAACGAAACCATCAAATTTTAGCTAGAAACTGTATTTTTGTCGATTTTTATTGAATTTGAACTATATTTCAACGTTTTTTGATGGTTCTGAGCCACCAAACACACTTAAAGCATACAGAATCGACTCAGAATAGGAAAAGGAGACGTTTAAGTCAATTTTATGCATTCTGGCGTTCGTAGATACAAGAAAACTGTTAAAATTCTTCAGAAACGTCACTTTTGAAGTGTTTTCTTGTACTTTTAAGCCACTCAGATACCCAACGGGCTCGGAAAGTGCAACGAAACCATCAAATTTTAGCTAGAAACTGTATTTTTGTCGATTTTTATTGAATTTGAACTATATTTCAACGTTTTTTGATGGTTCTGAGCCACCAAACACACTTAAAGCATGCAGAATCGACTCAGAATAGGAAAAGGAGACGTTTAGGTCAATTTTATGCATTCTGGCGTTCGTAGATACAAGAAAACTGTTAAAATTCTTCAGAAACGTCACTTTTGAAGTGTTTTCTTGTACTTTTAAGCCACTCAGATACCCTACGGGCTCGGAAAGTGCAACGAAACCATCAAATTTTAGCTAGAAACTGTATTTTTGTCGATTTTTATTGAATTTGAACTATATTTCAACGTTTTTTGATGGTTCTGAGCCACCAAACACACTTAAAGCATGCAGAATCGACTCAGAATAGGAAAAGGAGACATTTAGGTCAATTTTATGCATTCTGGCGTTCGTAGATACAAGAAAACTGTTAAAATTCTCCAGAAACGTCACTTTTGAAGTGTTTTCTTGTACTTTTAAGCCACTCAGATACCCTACGGGCTCGGAAAGTGCAACGAAACTATCAAATTTTAGCTAGAAACTGTATTTTTGTCGATTTTTATTGAATTTGAACTATATTTCAACGTTTTTTGATGGTTCTGAGCCACCAAACACACTTAAAGCATGCAGAATCGACTCAGAATAGGAAAAGGAGACGTTTAGGTCAATTTTATGCATTCTGGCGTTCGTAGATACAAGAAAACTGTTAAAATTCTTCAGAAACGTCACTTTTGAAGTGTTTTCTTGTACTTTTAAGCCACTCAGATACCCTACGGGCTCGGAAAGTGCAACGAAACCATCAAATTTTAGCTAGAAACTGTATTTTTGTCGATTTTTATTGAATTTGAACTATATTTCAACGTTTTTGATGGTTCTGAGCCACCAAACACACTTAAAGCATGCAGAATCGACTCAGAATAGGAAAAGGAGACGTTTAGGTCAATTTTATGCATTCTGGCGTTCGTAGATACAAGAAAACTGTTAAAATTCTTCAGAAACGTCACTTTTGAAGTGTTTTCTTGTACTTTTAAGCCACTCAGATACCCTACGGGCTCGGAAAGTGCAACGAAACCATCAAATTTTAGCTAGAAACTGTATTTTTGTCGATTTTTATTGAATTTGAACTATATTTCAACGTTTTTGATGGTTCTGAGCCACCAAACACACTTAAAGCATGCAGAATCGACTCAGAATAGGAAAAGGAGACGTTTAGGTCAATTTTATGCATTCTGGCGTTCGTAGATACAAGAAAACTGTTAAAATTCTTCAGAAACGTCACTTTTGAAGTGTTTTCTTGTACTTTTAAGCCACTCAGATACCCTACGGGCTCGGAAAGTGCAACGAAACCATCAAATTTTAGCTAGAAACTGTATTTTTGTCGATTTTTATTGAATTTGAACTATATTTCAAAGTTTTTTGATGGTTCTGAGCCACCAAACACACTTAAAGCATGCAGAATCGACTCAGAATAGGAAAAGGAGACGTTTAGGTCAATTTTATGCATTCTGGCGTTCGTAGATACAAGAAAACTGTTAAAATTCTTCAGAAACGTCACTTTTGAAGTGTTTTCTTGTACTTTTAAGCCACTCAGATACCCTACGGGCTCGGAAAGTGCAACGAAACCATCAAATTTTAGCTAGAAACTGTATTTTTGTCGATTTTTATTGAATTTGAACTATATTTCAACGTTTTTTGATGGTTCTGAGCCACCAAACACACTTAAAGCATGCAGAATCGACTCAGAATAGGAAAAGGAGACGTTTAGGTCAAATTTATGCATTCTGGCGTTCGTAGATACAAGAAAACTGTTAAAATTCTTCAGAAACGTCACTTTTGAAGTGTTTTCTTGTACTTTTAAGCCACTCAGATACCCTACGGGCTCGGAAAGTGCAACGAAACCATCAAATTTTAGCTAGAAACTGTATTTTTGTCGATTTTTATTGAATTTGAACTATATTTCAACGTTTTTTGATGGTTCTGAGCCACCAAACACACTTAAAGCATGCAGAATCGACTCAGAATAGGAAAAGGAGACGTTTAGGTCAATTTTATGCATTCTGGCGTTCGTAGATACAAGAAAACTGTTAAAATTCTTCAGAAACGTCACTTTTGAAGTGTTTTCTTGTACTTTTAAGCCACTCAGATACCCTACGGGCTCGGAAAGTGCAACGAAACCATCAAATTTTAGCTAGAAACTGTATTTTTGTCGATTTTTATTGAATTTGAACTATATTTCAACGTTTTTTGATGGTTCTGAGCCACCAAACACACTTAAAGCATGCAGAATCGACTCAGAATAGGAAAAGGAGACGTTTAGGTCAATTTTATGCATTCTGGCGTTCGTAGATACAAGAAAACTGTTAAAATTCTTCAGAAACGTCACTTTTGAAGTGTGTTCTTGTACTTTTAAGCCACTCAGATACCCTACGGGCTCGGAAAGTGCAACGAAACCATCAAATTTTAGCTAGAAACTGTATTTTTGTCGATTTTTATTGAATTTGAACTATATTTCAACGTTTTTTGATGGTTCTGAGCCACCAAACACACTTAAAGCATGCAGAATCGACTCAGAATAGGAAAAGGAGACGTTTAGGTCAATTTTATGCATTCTGGCGTTCGTAGATACAAGAAAACTGTTAAAATTCTTCAGAAACGTCACTTTTGAAGTGTTTTCTTGTACTTTTAAGCCACTCAGATACCCTACGGGCTCGGAAAGTGCAACGAAACCATCAAATTTTAGCTAGAAACTGTATTTTTGTCGATTTTTATTGAATTTGAACTATATTTCAACGTTTTTTGATGGTTCTGAGCCACCAAACACACTTAAAGCATGCAGAATCGACTCAGAATAGGAAAATGAGACGTTTAGGTCAATTTTATGCATTCTGGCGTTCGTAGATACAAGAAAACTGTTAAAATTCTTCAGAAACGTCACTTTTGAAGTGTTTTCTTGTACTTTTAAGCCACTCAGATACCCTACGGGCTCGGAAAGTGCAACGAAACCATCAAATTTTAGCTAGAAACTGTATTTTTGTCGATTTTTATTGAATTTGAACTATATTTCAACGTTTTTTGATGGTTCTGAGCCACCAAACACACTTAAAGCATGCAGAATCGACTCAGAATAGGAAAAGGAGACGTTTAGGTCAATTTTATGCATTCTGGCGTTCGTAGATACAAGAAAACTGTTAAAATTCTTCAGAAACGTCACTTTTGAAGTGTTTTCTTGTACTTTTAAGCCACTCAGATACCCTACGGGCTCGGAAAGTGCAACGAAACCATCAAATTTTAGCTAGAAACTGTATTTTTGTCGATTTTTATTGAATTTGAACTATATTTCAACGTTTTTTGATGGTTCTGAGCCACCAAACACACTTAAAGCATGCAGAATCGACTCAGAATAGGAAAAGGAGACGTTTAGGTCAATTTTATGCATTCTGGCGTTCGTAGATACAAGAAAACTGTTAAAATTCTTCAGAAACGTCACTTTTGAAGTGTTTTCTTGTACTTTTAAGCCACTCAGATACCCTACGGGCTCGGAAAGTGCAACGAAACCATCAAATTTTAGCTAGAAACTGTATTTTGTCGATTTTTATTGAATTTGAACTATATTTCAACGTTTTTTGATGGTTCTGAGCCACCAAACACACTTAAAGCATGCAGAATCGACTCAGAATAGGAAAAGGAGACGTTTAGGTCAATTTTATGCATTCTGGCGTTTGTAGATACAAGAAAACTGTTAAAATTCTTCAGAAACGTCACTTTTGAAGTGTTTTCTTGTACTTTTAAGCCACTCAGATACCCTACGGGCTCGGAAAGTGCAACGAAACCATCAAATTTTAGCTAGAAACTGTATTTTTGTCGATTTTTATTGAATTTGAACTATATTTCAACGTTTTTTGATGGTTCTGAGCCACCAAACACACTTAAAGCATGCAGAATCGACTCAGAATAGGAAAAGGAGACATTTAGGTCAATTTTATGCATTCTGGCGTTCGTAGATACAAGAAAACTGTTAAAATTCTCCAGAAACGTCACTTTTGAAGTGTTTTCTTGTACTTTTAAGCCACTCAGATACCCTACGGGCTCGGAAAGTGCAACGAAACCATTAAATTTTAGCTAGAAACTGTATTTTTGTCGATTTTTATTGAATTTGAACTATATTTCAACGTTTTTTGATGGTTCTGAGCCACCAAACACACTTAAAGCATGCAGAATCGACTCAGAATAGGAAAAGGAGATGTTTAGGTCAATTTTATGCATTCTGGCGTTCGTAGATACAAGAAAACTGTTAAAATTCTTCAGAAACGTCACTTTTGAAGTGTTTTCTTGTACTTTTAAGCCACTCAGATACCCTACGGTCTCGGAAAGTGCAACGAAACCATCAAATTTTAGCTAGAAACTGTATTTTTGTCGATTTTTATTGAATTTGAACTATATTTCAACGTTTTTTGATGGTTCTGAGCCACCAAACACACTTAAAGCATGCAGGATCGACTCAGAATAGGAAAAGGAGACGTTTAGGTCAATTTTATGCATTCTGGCGTTCGTAGATACAAGAAAACTGTTAAAATTCTTCAGAAACGTCACTTTTGAAGTGTTTTCTTGTACTTCTAAGCCACTCAGATACCCAACGGGCTCGGAAAGTGCAACGAAACCATCAAATTTTAGCTAGAAACTGTATTTTTGTCGATTTTTATTGAATTTGAACTATATTTCAACGTTTTTTGATGGTTCTGAGCCACCAAACACACTTAAAGCATGCAGAATCGACTCAGAATAGGAAAAGGAGACGTTTAGGTCAATTTTATGCATTCTGGCGTTCGTAGATACAAGAAAACTGTTAAAATTCTTCAGAAACGTCACTTTTGAAGTGTTTTCTTGTACTTTTAAGCCACTCAGATACCCTACGGGCTCGGAAAGTGCAACGAAACCATCAAATTTTAGCTAGAAACTGTATTTTTGTCGATTTTTATTGAATTTGAACTATATTTCAATGTTTTTTGATGGTTCTGAGCCACCAAACACACTTAAAGCATGCAGAATCGACTCAGAATAGGAAAAGGAGACGTTTAGGTCAATTTTATGCATTCTGGCGTTCGTAGATACAAGAAAACTGTTAAAATTTTTCAGAAACGTCACTTTTGAAGTGTTTTCTTGTACTTTTAAGCCACTCAGATACCATACGGGCTCGGGAAGTGCAACGAAACCATCAAATTTTAGCTAGAAACTGTATTTTTGTCGATTTTTATTGAATTTGAACTATATTTCAACGTTTTTTGATGGTTCTGAGCCACCAAACACACTTAAAGCATGCAGAATCGACTCAGAATAGGAAAAGGAGACGTTTATGTCAATTTTATGCATTCTGGCGTTCGTAGATACAAGAAAACTGTTAAAATTTTTCAGAAACGTCACTTTTGAAGTGTTTTCTTGTACTTTTAAGCCACTCAGATACCCTACGGGCTCGGAAAGTGCAACGAAACCATAAAATTTTAGCTAGAAACTGTATTTTTGTCGATTTTTATTGAATTTGAACTATATTTCAACGTTTTTTGATGGTTCTGAGCCACCAAACACACTTAAAGCATGCAGAATCGACTCAGAATAGGAAAAGGAGACGTTTAGGTCAATTTTATGCATTCTGGCGTTCGTAGATACAAGAAAACTGTTAAAATTCTTCAGAAACGTCACTTTTGAAGTGTTTTCTTGTACTTTTAAGCCACTCAGATACCCTACGGGCTCGGAAAGTGCAACGAAACCATCAAATTTTAGCTAGAAACTGTATTTTTGTCGATTTTTATTGAATTTGAACTATATTTCAACGTTTTTTGATGGTTCTGAGCCACCAAACACACTTAAAGCATGCAGAATCGACTCAGAATAGGAAAAGGAGACGTATATGTCAATTTTATGCATTCTGGCGTTCGTAGATACAAGAAAACTGTTAAAATTCTTCAGAAACGTCACTTTTGAAGTGTTTTCTTGTACTTTTAAGCCACTCAGATACCCAACGGGCTCGGAAATTGCAACGAAACCATCAAATTTTAGCTAGAAACTGTATTTTTGTCGATTTTTATTGAATTTGAACAATATTTCAACGTTTTTTGATGGTTCTGAGCCACCAAACACACTTAAAGCATGCAGAATCGACTCAGAATAGGAAAAGGAGACGTTTAGGTCAATTTTATGCATTCTGGCGTTCGTAGATACAAGAAAACTGTTAAAATTCTTCAGAAACGTCACTTTTGAAGTGTTTTCTTGTACTTTTAAGCCACTCAGATACCCTACGGGCTCGGAAAGTGCAACGAAACCATCAAATTTTAGCTAGAAACTGTATTTTTGTCGATTTTTATTGAATTTGAACTATATTTCAACGTTTTTTGATGGTTCTGAGCCACCAAACACACTTAAAGCATGCAGAATCGACTCAGAATAGGAAAAGGAGACGTTTAGGTCAATTTTATGCATTCTGGCGTTCGTAGATACAAGAAAACTGTTAAAATTCTTCAGAAACGTCACTTTTGAAGTGTTTTCTTGTACTTTTAAGCCACTCAGATACCCTACGGGCTCGGAAAGTGCAACGAAACCATCAAATTTTAGCTAGAAACTGTATTTTTGTCGATTTTTATTGAATTTGAACTATATTTCAACGTTTTTTGATGGTTCTGAGCCACCAAACACACTTAAAGCATGCAGAATCGACTCAGAATAGGAAAAGGAGACGTTTAGGTCAATTTTATGCATTCTGGCGTTCGTAGATACAAGAAAACTGTTAAAATTCTTCAGAAACGTCACTTTTGAAGTGTTTTCTTGTACTTTTAAGCCACTCAGATACCCTACGGGCTCGGAAAGTGCAACGAAACCATCAAATTTTAGCTAGAAACTGTATTTTTGTCGATTTTTATTGAATTTGAACTATATTTCAACGTTTTTTTATGGTTCTGAGCCACCAAACACACTTAAAGCATGCAGAATCGACTCAGAATAGGAAAAGGAGACGTTTAGGACAATTTTATGCATTCTGGCGTTCGTAGAACAAGAAAACTGTTAAAATTCTTCAGAAACGTCACTTTTGAAGTGTTTTCTTGTACTTTTAAGCCACTCAGATACCCTACGGGCTCGGAAAGTGCAACGAAACCATCAAATTTTAGCTAGAAACTGTATTTTTGTCGATTTTTATTGAATTTGAACTATATTTCAACGTTTTTTGATGGTTCTGAGCCACCAAACACACTTAAAGCATGCAGAATCGACTCAGAATAGGAAAAGGAGACGTTTAGGTCAATTTTATGCATTCTGGCGTTCGTAGATACAAGAAAACTGTTAAAATTCTTCAGAAACGTCACTTTTGAAGTGTTTTCTTGTACTTTTAAGCCACTCAGATACCCTACGGGCTCGGAAAGTGCAACGAAACCATCAAATTTTAGCTAGAAACTGTATTTTTGTCGATTTTTATTGAATTTGAACTATATTTCAACGTTTTTTGATGGTTCTGAGCCACCAAACACACTTAAAGCATGCAGAATCGACTCAGAATAGGAAAAGGAGACGTTTAGGTCAATTTTATGCATTCTGGCGTTCGTAGATACAAGAAAACTGTTAAAATTCTTCAGAAACGTCACTTTTGAAGTGTTTTCTTGTACTTTTAAGCCACTCAGATACCCTACGGGCTCGGAAAGTGCAACGAAACCATCAAATTTTAGCTAGAAACTGTATTTTTGTCGATTTTTATTGAATTTGAACTATATTTCAACGTTTTTTGATGGTTCTGAGCCACCAAACACACTTAAAGCATGCAGAATCGACTCAGAATAGGAAAAGGAGACGTTTAGGTCAATTTTATGCATTCTGGCGTTCGTAGATACAAGAAAACTGTTAAAATTCTTCAGAAACGTCACTTTTGAAGTGTTTTCTTGTACTTTTAAGCCACTCAGATACCCTACGGGCTCGGAAAGTGCAACGAAACCATCAAATTTTAGCTAGAAACTGTATTTTTGTCGATTTTTATTGAATTTGAACTATATTTCAACGTTTTTTGATGGTTCTGAGCCACCAAACACACTTAAAGCATGCAGAATCGACTCAGAATAGGAAAAGGAGACGTTTAGGTCAATTTTATGCATTCTGGCGTTCGTAGATACAAGAAAACTGTTAAAATTCTTCAGAAACGTCACTTTTGAAGTGTTTTCTTGTACTTTTAAGCCACTCAGATACCTTACGGGCTCGGAAAGTGCAACGAAACCATAAAATTTTGGCTAGAAACTGTATTTTTGTCGATTTTTATTGAATTTGAACTATATTTCAACTTTTTTGATGGTTCTGAGCCACCAAACACACTTAAAGCATGCAGAATCGACTCAGAATAGGAAAAGGAGACGTTTAGGTCAATTTTATGCATTCTGGCGTTCGTAGATACAAGAAAACTGTTAAAATTCTTCAGAAACGTCACTTTTGAAGTGTTTTCTTGTACTTTTAAGCCACTCAGATACCCTACGGGCTCGGAAAGTGCAACGAAACCATCAAATTTTAGCTAGAAACTGTATTTTTGTCGATTTTTATTGAATTTGAACTATATTTCAACGTTTTTTGATGGTTCTGAGCCACCAAACACACTTAAAGCATGCAGAATCGACTCAGAATAGGAAAAGGAGACGTTTAGGTCAATTTTATGCATTCTGGCGTTCGTAGATACAAGAAAACTGTTAAAATTCTTCAGAAACGTCACTTTTGAAGTGTTTTCTTGTACTTTTAAGCCACTCAGATACCCTACGGGCTCGGAAAGTGCAACGAAACCATCAAATTTTAGCTAGAAACTGTATTTTTGTCGATTTTTATTGAATTTGAACTATATTTCAACGTTTTTTGATGGTTCTGAGCCACCAAACACACTTAAAGCATGCAGAATCGACTCAGAATAGGAAAAGGAGACATTTAGGTCAATTTTATGCATTCTGGCGTTCGTAGATACAAGAAAACTGTTAAAATTCTTCAGAAACGTCACTTTTGAAGTGTTTTCTTGTACTTTTAAGCCACT
Source organism: Zophobas morio (assembly GCF_036711695.1). Lineage (NCBI taxonomy): Eukaryota > Metazoa > Arthropoda > Insecta > Coleoptera > Tenebrionidae > Zophobas > Zophobas morio. The sequence continues at coordinate 57,503 of NW_026973101.1, read as the reverse complement.
CAGATACCCTACGGGCTCGGAAAGTGCAACGAAACCATCAAATTTTAGCTAGAAACTGTATTTTTGTCGATTTTTATTGAATTTGAACTATATTTCAACGTTTTTTGATGGTTCTGAGCCACCAAACACACTTAAAGCATGCAGAATCGACTCAGAATAGGAAAAGGAGACGTTTAGGTCAATTTTATGCATTCTGGCGTTCGTAGATACAAGAAAACTGTTAAAATTCTTCAGAAACGGCACTTTTGAAGTGTTTTCTTGTACTTTTAAGCCACTCAGATACCCTACGGGCTCGGAAAGTGCAACGAAACCATCAAATTTTAGCTAGAAACTGTATTTTTGTCAATTTTTATTGAATTTGAACTATATTTCAACGTTTTTTGATGGTTCTGAGCCACCAAACACACTTAAAGCATGCAGAATCGACTCAGAATAGGAAAAGGAGACGTTTAGGTCAATTTTATGCATTCTGGCGTTCGTAGATACAAGAAAACTGTTAAAATTCTTCAGAAACGTCACTTTTGAAGTGTTTTCTTGTACTTTTAAGCCACTCAGATACCCTACGGGCTCGGAAAGTGCAACGAAACCATCAAATTTTAGCTAGAAACTATATTTTTGTCGATTTTTATTGAATTTGAACTATATTTCAACGTTTTTTGATGGTTCTGAGCCACCAAACACACTTAAAGCATGCAGAATCGACTCAGAATAGGAAAAGGAGACGTTTAGGTCAATTTTATGCATTCTGGCGTTCGTAGATACAAGAAAACTGTTAAAATTCTTCAGAAACGTCACTTTTGAAGTGTTTTCTTGTACTTTTAAGCCACTCAGATACCCTACGGGCTCGGAAAGTGCAACGAAACCATCAAATTTTAACTAGAAACTGTATTTTTGTCGATTTTTATTGAATTTGAACTATATTTCAACGTTTTTTGATGGTTCTGAGCCACCAAACACACTTAAAGCATGCAGAATCGACTCAGAATAGGAAAAGGAGACGTTTAGGTCAATTTTATGCATTCTGGCGTTCGAAGATACAAGAAAACTGTTAAAATTCTTCAGAAACGTCACTTTTGAAGTGTTTTCTTGTACTTTTAAGCCACTCAGATACCCTACGGGCTCGGAAAGTGCAACGAAACCATCAAATTTTAGCTAGAAACTGTATTTTTTCGATTTTTATTGAATTTGAACTATATTTCAACGTTTTTTGATGGTTCTGAGCCACCAAACACACTTAAAAGCATGCAGAATCGACTCAGAATAGGAAAAGGAGACGTTTAGGTCAATTTTATGCATTCTGGCGTTCGTAGATACAAGAAAACTGTTAAAATTCTTCAGAAACGTCACTTTTGAAGTGTTTTCTTGTACTTTTAAGCCACTCAGATACCCTACGGGCTCGGAAAGTGCAACGAAACCATCAAATTTTAGCTAGAAACTGTATTTTTGTCGATTTTTATTGAATTTGAACTATATTTCAACGTTTTTTGATGGTTCTGAGCCACCAAACACACTTAAAGCATGCAGAATCGACTCAGAATAGGAAAAGGAGACGTTTAGGTCAATTTTATGCATTCTGGCGTTCGTAGATACAAGAAAACTGTTAAAATTCTTCAGAAACGTCACTTTTGAAGTGTTTTCTTGTACTTTTAAGCCACTCAGATACCCTACGGGCTCGGAAAGTGCAACGAAACCATCAAATTTTAGCTAGAAACTGTATTTTTGTCGATTTTTATTGAATTTGAACTATATTTCAACGTTTTTTGATGGTTCTGAGCCACCAAACACACTTAAAGCATGCAGAATCGACTCAGAATAGGAAAAGGAGACGTTTAGGTCAATTTTATGCATTCTGGCATTCGTAGATACAAGAAAACTGTTAAAATTCTTCAGAAACGTCACTTTTGAAGTGTTTTCTTGTACTTTTAAGCCACTCAGATACCCTACGGGCTCGGAAAGTGCAACGAAACCATCAAATTTTAGCTAGAAACTGTATTTTTGTCGATTTTTATTGAATTTGAACTATATTTCAACGTTTTTTGATGGTTCTGAGCCACCAAACACACTTAAAGCATGCAGAATCGACTCAGAATAGGAAAAGGAGACGTTTAGGTCAATTTTATGCATTCTGGCATTCGTAGATACAAGAAAACTGTTAAAATTCTTCAGAAACGTCACTTTTGAAGTGTTTTCTTGTACTTTTAAGCCACTCAGATACCCTATGGGCTCGGAAAGTGCAACGAAACCATCAAATTTTAGCTAGAAACTGTATTTTTGTCGATTTTTATTGAATTTGAACTATATTTCAACGTTTTTTGATGGTTCTGAGCCACCAAACACACTTAAAGCATGCAGAATCGACTCAGAATGGGAAAAGGAGACGTTTAGGTCAATTTTATGCATTCTGGCGTTCGTAGATACAAGAAAACTGTTAAAATTCTTCAGAAACGTCACTTTTGAAGTGTTTTCTTGTACTTTTAAGCCACTCAGATACCCTACGGGCTCGGAAAGTGCAACGAAACCATCAAATTTTAACTAGAAACTGTATTTTTGTCGATTTTTATTGAATTTGAACTATATTTCAACGTTTTTTGATGGTTCTGAGCCACCAAACACACTTAAAGCATGCAGAATCGACTCAGAATAGGAAAAGGAGACGTTTAGGTCAATTTTATGCATTCTGGCGTTCGTAGATACAAGAAAACTGTTAAAATTCTTCAGAAACGTCACTTTTGAAGTGTTTTCTTGTACTTTTAAGCCACTCAGATACCCTACGGGCTCGGAAAGTGCAACGAAACCATCAAATTTTAGCTAGAAACTGTATTTTTGTCGATTTATATTGAATTTGAACTATATTTCAACGTTTTTTGATGGTTCTGAGCCACCAAACACACTTAAAGCATGCAGAATCGACTCAGAATAGGAAAAGGAGACGTTTAGGTCAATTTTATGCATTCTGGCGTTCGTAGATACAAGAAAACTGTTAAAATTCTTCAGAAACGTCACTTTTGAAGTGTTTTCTTGTACTTTTAAGCCACTCAGATAACCTACGGGCTCGGAAAGTGCAACGAAACCATCAAATTTTAGCTAGAAACTGTATTTTTGTCGATTTTTATTGAATTTGAACTATATTTCAACGTTTTTTGATGGTTCTGAGCCACCAAGCACACTTAAAGCATGCAGAATCGACTCAGAATAGGAAAAGGAGACGTTTAGGTCAATTTTAATCATTCTGGCGTTCGTAGATACAAGAAAACTGTTAAAATTCTTCAGAAACGTCACTTTTGAAGTGTTTTCTTGTACTTTTAAGCCACTCAGATACCCTACGGGCTCGGAAAGTGCAACGAAACCATCAAATTTTAGCTAGAAACTGTATTTTTGTCGATTTTTATTGAATTTGAACTATATTTCAACGTTTTTTGATGGTTCTGAGCCACCAAACACACTTAAAGCATGCAGAATCGACTCAGAATAGGAAAAGGAGACGTTTAGGTCAATTTTATGCATTCTGGCGTTCGTAGATACAAGAAAACTGTTAAAATTCTTCAGAAACGTCACTTTTGAAGTGTTTTCTTGTACTTTTAAGCCACTCAGATACCCTACGGGCTCGGAAAGTGCAACGAAACCATCAAATTTTAGCTAGAAACTGTATTTTTGTCGATTTTTATTGAATTTGAACTATATTTCAACGTTTTTTGATGGTTCTGAGCCACCAAACACACTTAAAGCATGCAGAATCGACTCAGAATAGGAAAAGGAGACGTTTAGGTCAATTTTATGCATTCTGGCGTTCGTAGATACAAGAAAACTGTTAAAATTCTTCAGAAACGTCACTTTTGAAGTGTTTTCTTGTACTTTTAAGCCACTCAGATACCCTACGGGCTCGGAAAGTGCAACGAAACCATCAAATTTTAGCTAGAAACTGTATTTTTGTCGATTTTTATTGAATTTGAACTATATTTCAACGTTTTTTGATGGTTCTGAGCCACCAAACACACTTAAAGCATGCAGAATCGACTCAGAATAGGAAAAGGAGACGTTTAGGTCAATTTTATGCATTCTGGCGTTCGTAGATACAAGAAAACTGTTAAAATTCTTCAGAAACGTCACTTTTGAAGTGTTTTCTTGTACTTTTAAGCCACTCAGATACCCTACGGGCTCGGAAAGTGCAACGAAACCATCAAATTTTAGCTAGAAACTGTATTTTTGTCGATTTTTATTGAATTTGAACTATATTTCAACGTTTTTTGATGGTTCTGAGCCACCAAACACACTTAAAGCATGCAGAATCGACTCAGAATAGGAAAAGGAGACGTTTAGGTCAATTTTATGCATTCTGGCGTTCGTAGATACAAGAAAACTGTTAAAACTCTTCAGAAACGTCACTTTTGAAGTGTTTTCTTGTACTTTTAAGCCACTCAGATACCCTACGGGCTCGGAAAGTGCAACGAAACCATCAAATTTTAGCTAGAAACTGTATTTTTGTCGATTTTTATTGAATTTGAACTATATTTCAACGTTTTTTGATGGTTCTGAGCCACCAAACACACTTAAAGCATGCAGAATCGACTCAGAATAGGAAAAGGAGACGTTTAGGTCAATTTTATGCATTCTGGCGTTCGTAGATACAAGAAAACTGTTAAAATTCTTCAGAAACGTCACTTTTGAAGTGTTTTCTTGTACTTTTAAGCCACTCAGATACCCTACGGGCTCGGAAAGTGCAACGAAACCATCAAATTTTAGCTAGAAACTGTATTTTTGTCGATTTTTATTGAATTTGAACTATATTTCAACGTTTTTTGATGGTTCTGAGCCTCCAAACACACTTAAAGCATGCAGAATCGACTCAGAATAGGAAAAGGAGACGTTTAGGTCAATTTTATGCATTCTGGCGTTCGTAGATACAAGAAAACTGTTAAAATTCTTCAGAAACGTCACTTTTGAAGTGTTTTCTTGTACTTTTAAGCCACTCAGATACCCTACGGGCTCGGAAAGTGCAACGAAACCATCAAATTTTAGCTAGAAACTGTATTTTTGTCGATTTTTATTGAATTTGAACTATATTTCAACGTTTTTTGATGGTTCTGAGCCACCAAACACACTTAAAGCATGCAGAATCGACTCAGAATAGGAAAAGGAGACGTTTAGGTCAATTTTATGCATTCTGGCGTTCGTAGATACAAGAAAACTGTTAAAATTCTTCAGAAACGTCACTTTTGAAGTGTTTTCTTGTACTTTTAAGCCACTCAGATACCCTACGGGCTCGGAAAGTGCAACGAAACCATAAAATTTTAGCTAGAAACTGTATTTTTGTCGATTTTTATTGAATTTGAACTATATTTCAACGTTTTTTGATGGTTCTGAGCCACCAAACACACTTAAAGCATGCAGAATCGACTCAGAATAGGAAAAGGAGACGTTTAGGTCAATTTTATGCATTCTGGCGTTCGTAGATACAAGAAAACTGTTAAAATTCTTCAGAAACGTCACTTTTGAAGTGTTTTCTTGTACTTTTAAGCCACTCAGATACCCTACGGGCTCGGAAAGTGCAACGAAACCATCAAATTTTAGCTAGAAACTGTATTTTTGTCGATTTTTATTGAATTTGAACTATATTTCAACGTTTTTTGATGGTTCTGAGCCACCAAACACACTTAAAGCATGCAGAATCGACTCAGAATAGGAAAAGGAGACGTTTAGGTCAATTTTATGCATTCTGGCGTTCGTAGATACAAGAAAACTGTTAAAATTCTTCAGAAACGTCACTTTTGAAGTGTTTTCTTGTACTTTTAAGCCACTCAGATACCCTACGGGCTCGGAAAGTGCAACGAAACCATCAAATTTTAGCTAGAAACTGTATTTTTGTCGATTTTTATTGAATTTGAACTATATTTCAACGTTTTTTGATGGTTCTGAGCCACCAAACACACTTAAAACATGCAGAATCGACTCAGAATAGGAAAAGGAGACGTTTAGGTCAATTTTATGCATTCTGGCGTTCGTAGATACAAGAAAACTGTTAAAATTCTTCAGAAACGTCACTTTTGAAGTGTTTTCTTGTACTTTTAAGCCACTCAGATACCCTACGGGCTCGGAAAGTGCAACGAAACCATCAAATTTTAGCTAGAAACTGTACTTTTGTCAATTTTTATTGAATTTCAACTATATTTCAACGTTTTTTGATGGTTCTGAGCCACCAAACACACTTAAAGCATGCAGAATCGACTCAGAATAGGAAAAGGAGACGTTTAGGTCAATTTTATGCATTCTGGCGTTCGTAGATACAAGAAAACTGTTAAAATTCTTCAGAAACGTCACTTTTGAAGTGTTTTCTTGTACTTTTAAGCCACTCAGATACCCTACGGGCTCGGAAAGTGCAACGAAACCATCAAATTTTAGCTAGAAACTGTATTTTTGTCGATTTTTATTGAATTTGAACTATATTTCAACGTTTTTTGATGGTTCTGAGCCACCAAACACACTTAAAGCATGCAGAATCGACTCAGAATAGGAAAAGGAGACGTTTAGGTCAATTTTATGCATTCTGGCGTTCGTAGATACAAGAAAACTGTTAAAATTCTTCAGAAACGTCACTTTTGAAGTGTTTTCTTGTACTTTTAAGCCACTCAGATACCCTACGGGCTCGGAAAGTGCAACGAAACCATCAAATTTTAGCTAGAAACTGTATTTTTGTCGATTTTTATTGAATTTGAACTATATTTCAACGTTTTTTGATGGTTCTGAGCCACCAAACACACTTAAAGCATGCAGAATCGACTCAGAATAGGAAAAGGAGACGTTTAGGTCAATTTTATGCATTCTGGCGTTCGTAGATACAAGAAAACTGTTAAAATTCTTCAGAAACGTCACTTTTGAAGTGTTTTCTTGTACTTTTAAGCCACTCAGATACCCTACGGGCTCGGAAAGTGCAACGAAACCATCAAATTTTAGCTAGAAACTGTATTTTTGTCGATTTTTATTGAATTTGAACTATATTTCAACGTTTTTTGATGGTTCTGAGCCACCAAACACACTTAAAGCATGCAGAATCGACTCAGAGTAGGAAAAGGAGATGTTTAGGTCAATTTTATGCATTCTGGCGTTCGTAGATACAAGAAAACTGTTAAAATTCTTCAGAAACGTCGCTTTTGAAGTGTTTTCTTGTACTTTTAAGCCACTCAGATACCCTACGGGCTCGGAAAGTGCAACGAAACCATCAAATTTTAGCTAGAAACTGTATTTTTGTCGATTTTTATTGAATTTGAACTATATTTCAACGTTTTTTGATGGTTCTGAGCCACCAAACACACTTAAAGCATGCAGAATCGACTCAGAATAGGAAAAGGAGACGTTTAGGTCAATTTTATGCATTCTGGCGTTCGTAGATACAAGAAAACTGTTAAAATTCTTCAGAAACGTCACTTTTGAAGTGTTTTCTTGTACTTTTAAGCCACTCAGATACCCTACGGCTCGGAAAGTGCAACGAAACCATCAAATTTTAGCTAGAAACTGTATTTTTGTCGATTTTTATTGAATTTGAACTATATTTCAACGTTTTTTGATGGTTCTGAGCCACCAAACACACTTAAAGCATGCAGAATCGACTCAGAATAGGAAAAGGAGACGTTTAGGTCAATTTTATGCATTCTGGCGTTCGTAGATACAAGAAAACTGTTAAAATTCTTCAGAAACGTCACTTTTGAAGTGTTTTCTTGTACTTTTAAGCCACTCAGATACCCTACGGGCTCGGAAAGTGCAACGAAACCATCAAATTTTAGCTAGAAACTGTATTTTTGTCGATTTTTATTGAATTTGAACTATATTTCAACGTTTTTTGATGGTTCTGAGCCACCAAACACACTTAAAGCATGCAGAATCGACTCAGAATAGGAAAAGGAGACGTTTAGGTCAATTTTATGCATTCTGGCGTTCGTAGATACAAGAAAACTGTTAAAACTCTTCAGAAACGTCACTTTTGAAGTGTTTTCTTGTACTTTTAAGCCACTCAGATACCCTACGGGCTCGGAAAGTGCAACGAAACCATCAAATTTTAGCTAGAAACTGTATTTTTGTCGATTTTTATTGAATTTGAACTATATTTCAACGTTTTTTGATGGTTCTGAGCCACCAAACACACTTAAAGCATGCAGAATCGACTCAGAATAGGAAAAGGAGACGTTTAGGTCAATTTTATGCATTCTGGTGTTCGTAGATACAAGAAAACTGTTAAAATTCTTCAGAAACGTCACTTTTGAAGTGTTTTCTTGTACTTTTAAGCCACTCAGATACCCTACGGGCTCGGAAAGTGCAACGAAACCATCAAATTTTAGCTAGAAACTGTATTTTTGTCGATTTTTATTGAATTTGAACTATATTTCAACGTTTTTTGATGGTTCTGAGCCTCCAAACACACTTAAAGCATGCAGAATCGACTCAGAATAGGAAAAGGAGACGTTTAGGTCAATTTTATGCATTCTGGCGTTCGTAGATACAAGAAAACTGTTAAAATTCTTCAGAAACGTCACTTTTGAAGTGTTTTCTTGTACTTTTAAGCCACTCAGATACCCTACGGGCTCGGAAAGTGCAACGAAACCATCAAATTTTAGCTAGAAACTGTATTTTTGTCGATTTTTATTGAATTTGAACTATATTTCAACGTTTTTTGATGGTTCTGAGCCACCAAACACACTTAAAGCATGCAGAATCGACTCAGAATAGGAAAAGGGAGACGTTTAGGTCAATTTTATGCATTCTGGCGTTCGTAGATACAAGAAAACTGTTAAAATTCTTCAGAAACGTCACTTTTGAAGTGTTTTCTTGTACTTTTAAGCCACTCAGATACCCTACGGGCTCGGAAAGTGCAACGAAACCATAAAATTTTAGCTAGAAACTGTATTTTTGTCGATTTTTATTGAATTTGAACTATATTTCAACGTTTTTTGATGGTTCTGAGCCACCAAACACACTTAAAGCATGCAGAATCGACTCAGAATAGGAAAAGGAGACGTTTAGGTCAATTTTATGCATTCTGGCGTTCGTAGATACAAGAAAACTGTTAAAATTCTTCAGAAACGTCACTTTTGAAGTGTTTTCTTGTACTTTTAAGCCACTCAGATACCCTACGGGCTCGGAAAGTGCAACGAAACCATCAAATTTTAGCTAGAAACTGTATTTTTGTCGATTTTTATTGAATTTGAACTATATTTCAACGTTTTTTGATGGTTCCGAGCCACCAAACACACTTAAAGCATGCAGAATCGACTCAGAATAGGAAAAGGAGACGTTTAGGTCAATTTTATGCATTCTGGCGTTCGTAGATACAAGAAAACTGTTAAAATTCTTCAGAAACGTCACTTTTGAAGTGTTTTCTTGTACTTTTAAGCCACTCAGATACCCTACGGGCTCGGAAAGTGCAACGAAACCATCAAATTTTAGCTAGAAACTGTATTTTTGTCGATTTTTATTGAATTTGAACTATATTTCAACGTTTTTTGATGGTTCTGAGCCACCAAACACACTTAAAACATGCAGAATCGACTCAGAATAGGAAAAGGAGACGTTTAGGTCAATTTTATGCATTCTGGCGTTCGTAGATACAAGAAAACTGTTAAAATTCTTCAGAAACGTCACTTTTGAAGTGTTTTCTTGTACTTTTAAGCCACTCAGATACCCTACGGGCTCGGAAAGTGCAACGAAACCATCAAATTTTAGCTAGAAACTGTACTTTTGTCAATTTTTATTGAATTTGAACTATATTTCAACGTTTTTTTGATGGTTCTGAGCCACCAAACACACTTAAAGCATGCAGAATCGACTCAGAATAGGAAAAGGAGACGTTTAGGTCAATTTTATGCATTCTGGCGTTGTAGATACAAGAAAACTGTTAAAATTCTTCAGAAACGTCACTTTTGAAGTGTTTTCTTGTACTTTTAAGCCACTCAGATACCCTACGGGCTCGGAAAGTGCAACGAAACCATCAAATTTTAGCTAGAAACTGTATTTTTGTCGATTTTTATTGAATTTGAACTATATTTCAACGTTTTTTGATGGTTCTGAGCCACCAAACACACTTAAAGCATGCAGAATCGACTCAGAATAGGAAAAGGAGACGTTTAGGTCAATTTTATGCATTCTGGCGTTCGTAGATACAAGAAAACTGTTAAAATTCTTCAGAAACGTCACTTTTGAAGTGTTTTCTTGTACTTTTAAGCCACTCAGATACCCTACGGGCTCGGAAAGTGCAACGAAACCATCAAATTTTAGCTAGAAACTGTATTTTTGTCGATTTTTATTGAATTTGAACTATATTTCAACGTTTTTTGATGGTTCTGAGCCGCCAAACACAGTTAAAGCATGCAGAATCGACTCAGAATAGGAAAAGGAGACGTTTAGGTCAATTTTATGCATTCTGGCGTTCGTAGATACAAGAAAACTGTTAAAATTCTTCAGAAACGTCACTTTTGAAGTGTTTTCTTGTACTTTTAAGCCACTCAGATACCCTACGGGCTCGGAAAGTGCAACGAAACCATCAAATTTTAGCTAGAAACTGTATTTTTGTCGATTTTTATTGAATTTGAACTATATTTCAACGTTTTTTGATGGTTCTGAGCCACCAAACACACTTAAAGCATGCAGAATCGACTCAGAGTAGGAAAAGGAGATGTTTAGGTCAATTTTATGCATTCTGGCGTTCGTAGATACAAGAAAACTGTTAAAATTCTTCAGAAACGTCACTTTTGAAGTGTTTTCTTGTACTTTTAAGCCACTCAGATACCCTACGGGCTCGGAAAGTGCAACGAAACCATCAAATTTTAGCTAGAAACTGTATTTTTGTCGATTTTTATTGAATTTGAACTATATTTCAACGTTTTTTGATGGTTCTGAGCCACCAAACACACTTAAAGCATGCAGAATCGACTCAGAATAGGAAAAGGAGACGTTTAGGTCAATTTTATGCATTCTGGCGTTCGTAGATACAAGAAAACTGTTAAAATTCTTCAGAAACGTCACTTTTGAAGTGTTTTCTTGTACTTTTAAGCCACTCAGATACCCTACGGGCTCGGAAAGTGCAACGAAACCATCAAATTTTAGCTAGAAACTGTATTTTTGTCGATTTTTATTGAATTTGAACTATATTTCAACGTTTTTTGATGGTTCTGAGCCACCAAACACACTTAAAGCATGCAGAATCGACTCAGAATAGGAAAAGGAGACGTTTAGGTCAATTTTATGCATTCTGGCGTTCGTAGATACAAGAAAACTGTTAAAATTCTTCAGGACCGTCACTTTTGAAGTGTTTTCTTGTACTTTTAAGCCACTCAGATACCCTACGGGCTCGGAAAGTGCAACGAAACCATCAAATTTTAGCTAGAAACTGTATTTTTGTCGATTTTTATTGAATTTGAACTATATTTCAACGTTTTTTGATGGTTCTGAGCCACCAAACACACTTAAAGCATGCAGAATCGACTCAGAATAGGAAAAGGAGACGTTTAGGTCAATTTTATGCATTCTGGCGTTCGTAGATACAAGAAAACTGTTAAAATTCTTCAGAAACGTCACTTTTGAAGTGTTTTCTTGTACTTTTAAGCCACTCAGATACCCTACGGGCTCGGAAAGTGCAACGAAACCATCAAATTTTAGCTAGAAACTGTATTTTTGTCGATTTTTATTGAATTTGAACTATATTTCAACGTTTTTTGATGGTTCTGAGCCACCAAACACACTTAAAGCATGCAGAATCGACTCAGAATAGGAAAAGGAGACGTTTAGGTCAATTTTATGCATTCTGGCGTTCGTAGATACAAGAAAACTGTTAAAATTCTTCAGAAACGTCACTTTTGAAGTGTTTTCTTGTACTTTTAAGCCACTCAGATACCCGACGGGCTCGGAAAGTGCAACGAAACCATCAAATTTTAGCTAGAAACTGTATTTTTGTCGATTTTTATTGAATTTGAACTATATTTCAACGTTTTTTGATGGTTCTGAGCCACCAAACACACTTAAAGCATGCAGAATCGACTCAGAATAGGAAAAGGAGACGTTTAGGTCAATTTTATGCATTCTGGCGTTCGTAGATACAAGAAAACTGTTAAAATTCTTCAGAAACGTCACTTTTGAAGTGTTTTCTTGTACTTTTAAGCCACTCAGATACCCTATGTGCTCGGAAAGTGCAACGAAACCATCAAATTTTAGCTAGAAACTGTATTTTTGTCGATTTTTATTGAATTTGAACTATATTTCAACGTTTTTTGATGGTTCTGAGCCACCAAACACACTTAAAGCATGCAGAATCGACTTAGAATAGGAAAAGGAGACGTTTAGGTCAATTTCATGCATTCTGGCGTTCGTAGATACAAGAAAACTGTTAAAATTCTTCAGAAACGTCACTTTTGAAGTGTTTTCTTGTACTTTTAAGCCACTCAGATACCCTACGGGCTCGGAAAGTGCAACGAAACCATCAAATTTTAGCTAGAAACTGTATTTTTGTCGATTTTTATTGAATTTGAACTATATTTCAACGTTTTTTGATGGTTCTGAGCCACCAAACACACTTAAAGCATGCAGAATCGACTCAGAATAGGAAAAGGAGACGTTTAGGTCAATTTTATGCATTCTGGCGTTCGTAGATACAAGAAAACTGTTAAAATTCTTCAGAAACGTCACTTTTGAAGTGTTTTCTTGTACTTTTAAGCCACTCAGATACCCTACGGGCTCGGAAAGTGCAACGAAACCATCAAATTTTAGCTAGAAACTGTATTTTTGTCGATTTTTATTGAATTTGAACTATATTTCAACGTTTTTTGATGGTTCTGAGCCACCAAACACACTTAAAGCATGCAGAATCGACTCAGAATAGGAAAAGGAGATGTTTAGGTCAATTTTATGCATTCTGGCGTTCGTAGATACAAGAAAACTGTTAAAATTCTTCAGAAACGTCACTTTTGAAGTGTTTTCTTGTACTTTTAAGCCACTCAGATACCCTACGGGCTCGGAAAGTGCAACGAAACCATCAAATTTTAGCTAGAAACTGTATTTTTGTCGATTTTTATTGAATTTGAACTATATTTCAACGTTTTTTGATGGTTCTGAGCCACCAAACACACTTAAAGCATGCAGAATCGACTCAGAATAGGAAAAGGAGACGTTTAGGTCAATTTTATGCATTCTGGCGTTCGTAGATACAAGAAAACTGTTAAAATTCTTCAGAAACGTCACTTTTGAAGTGTTTTCTTGTACTTTTAAGCCACTCAGATACCCTACGGGCTCGGAAAGTGCAACGAAACCATCAAATTTTAGCTAGAAACTGTATTTTTGTCGATTTTTATTGAATTTGAACTATATTTCAACGTTTTTTGATGGTTCTGAGCCACCAAACACACTTAAAGCATGCAGAATCGACTCAGAATAGGAAAAGGAGACGTTTAGGTCAATTTTATGCATTCTGGCGTTCGTAGATACAAGAAAACTGTTAAAATTCTTCAGAACCGTCACTTTTGAAGTGTTTTCTTGTACTTTTAAGCCACTCAGATACCCTACGGGCTCGGAAAGTGCAACGAAACCATCAAATTTTAGCTAGAAACTGTATTTTTGTCGATTTTTATTGAATTTGAACTATATTTCAACGTTTTTTGATGGTTCTGAGCCACCAAACACACTTAAAGCATGCAGAATCGACTCAGAATAGGAAAAGGAGACGTTTAGGTCAAATTTATGCATTCTGGCGTTCGTAGATACAAGAAAACTGTTAAAATTCTTCAGAAACGTCACTTTTGAAGTGTTTTCTTGTACTTTTAAGCCACTCAGATACCCTACGGGCTCGGAAAGTGCAACGAAACCATCAAATTTTAGCTAGAAACTGTATTTTTGTCGATTTTTATTGAATTTGAACTATATTTCAACGTTTTTTGATGGTTCTGAGCCACCAAACACACTTAAAGCATGCAGAATCGACTCAGAATAGGAAAAGGAGACGTTTAGGTCAATTTTATGCATTCTGGCGTTCGTAGATACAAGAAAACTGTTAAAATTCTTCAGAAACGTCACTTTTGAAGTGTTTTCTTGTACTTTTAAGCCACTCAGATACCCGACGGGCTCGGAAAGTGCAACGAAACCATCAAATTTTAGCTAGAAACTGTATTTTTGTCGATTTTTATTGAATTTGAACTATATTTCAACGTTTTTTGATGGTTCTGAGCCACCAAACACACTTAAAGCATGCAGAATCGACTCAGAATAGGAAAAGGAGACGTTTAGGTCAATTTTATGCATTCTGGCGTTCGTAGATACAAGAAAACTGTTAAAATTCTTCAGAAACGTCACTTTTGAAGTGTTTTCTTGTACTTTTAAGCCACTCAGATACCCTATGTGCTCGGAAAGTGCAACGAAACCATCAAATTTTAGCTAGAAACTGTATTTTTGTCGATTTTTATTGAATTTGAACTATATTTCAACGTTTTTTGATGGTTCTGAGCCACCAAACACACTTAAAGCATGCAGAATCGACTTAGAATAGGAAAAGGAGACGTTTAGGTCAATTTCATGCATTCTGGCGTTCGTAGATACAAGAAAACTGTTAAAATTCTTCAGAAACGTCACTTTTGAAGTGTTTTCTTGTACTTTTAAGCCACTCAGATACCCTACGGGCTCGGAAAGTGCAACGAAACCATCAAATTTTAGCTAGAAACTGTATTTTTGTCGATTTTTATTGAATTTGAACTATATTTCAACGTTTTTTGATGGTTCTGAGCCACCAAACACACTTAAAGCATGCAGAATCGACTCAGAATAGGAAAAGGAGACGTTTAGGTCAATTTTATGCATTCTGGCGTTCGTAGATACAAGAAAACTGTTAAAATTCTTCAGAAACGTCACTTTTGAAGTGTTTTCTTGTACTTTTAAGCCACTCAGATACCCTACGGGCTCGGAAAGTGCAACGAAACCATCAAATTTTAGCTAGAAACTGTATTTTTGTCGATTTTTATTGAATTTGAACTATATTTCAACGTTTTTTGATGGTTCTGAGCCACCAAACACACTTAAAGCATGCAGAATCGACTCAGAATAGGAAAAGGAGACGTTTAGGTCAATTTTATGCATTCTGGCGTTCGTAGATACAAGAAAACTGTTAAAATTCTTCAGAAACGTCACTTTTGAAGTGTTTTCTTGTACTTTTAAGCCACTCAGATACCCTACGGGCTCGGAAAGTGCAACGAAACCATCAAATTTTAGCTAGAAACTGTATTTTTGTCGATTTTTATTGAAATTGAACTATATTTCAACGTTTTTTGATGGTTCTGAGCCACCAAACACACTTAAAGCATGCAGAATCGACTCAGAATAGGAAAAGGAGACGTTTAGGTCAATTTTATGCATTCTGGCGTTCGTAGATACAAGAAAACTGTTAAAATTCTTCAGAAACGTCACTTTTGAAGTGTTTTCTTGTACTTTTAAGCCACTCAGATACCCTACGGGCTCGGAAAGTGCAACGAAACCATCAAATTTTAGCTAGAAACTGTATTTTTGTCGATTTTTATTGAATTTGAACTATATTTCAACGTTTTTTGATGGTTCTGAGCCACCAAACACACTTAAAGCATGCAGAATCGACTCAGAATAGGAAAAGGAGACGTTTAGGTCAATTTTATGCATTCTGGCGTTCGTAGAAACAAGAAAACTGATAAAATTCTTCAGAAACGTCACTTTCGAAGTGTTTTCTTGTACTTTTAAGCCACTCAGATACACTACGGGCTCGGAAAGTGCAACGAAACCATCAAATTTTAGCTAGAAACTGTATTTTTGTCGATTTTTATTGAATTTGAACTATATTTCAACGTTTTTTGATGGTTCTGAGCCACCAAACACACTTAAAGCATGCAGAATCGACTCAGAATAGGAAAAGGAGACGTTTAGGTCAATTTTATGCATTCTGGCGTTCGTAGATACAAGAAAACTGTTAAAATTCTTCAGAAACGTCACTTTTGAAGTGTTTTCTTGTACTTTTAAGCCACTCAGATACCCTTCGGGCTCGGAAAGTGCAACGAAACCATCAAATTTTAGCTAGAAACTGTATTTTTGTCGATTTTTATTGAATTTGAACTATATTTCAACGTTTTTTGATGGTTCTGAGCCACCAAACACACTTAAAGCATGCAGAATCGACTCAGAATAGGAAAAGGAGACGTTTAGGTCAATTTTATGCATTCTGGCGTTCGTAGATACAAGAAAACTGTTAAAATTCTTCAGAAACGTCACTTTTGAAGTGTTTTCTTGTACTGTTAAGCCACTCAGATACCCAACGGGCTCGGAAAGTGCAACGAAACCATCAAATTTTAGCTAGAAACTGTATTTTTGTCGATTTTTATTGAATTTGAACAATATTTCAACGTTTTTTGATGGTTCTGAGCCACCAAACACACTTAAAGCATGCAGAATCGACTCAGAATAGGAAAAGGAGACGTTTAGGTCAATTTTATGCATTCTGGCGTTCGTAGATACAAGAAAACTGTTAAAATTCTTCAGAAACGTCACTTTTGAAGTGTTTTCTTGTACTTTTAAGCCACTCAGATACCCTACGGGCTCGGAAAGTGCAACGAAACAATCAAATTTTAGCTAGAAACTGTATTTTTGTCGATTTTTATTGAATTTGAACTATATTTCAACGTTTTTTGATGGTTCTGAGCCACCAAACACACTTAAAGCATGCAGAATCGACTCAGAATAGGAAAAGGAGACGTTTAGGTCAATTTTATTCATTCTGGCGTTCGTAGATACAAGAAAACTGTTAAAATTCTTCAGAAACGTCACTTTTGAAGTGTTTTCTTGTACTTTTAAGCCACTCAGATACCCTACGGGCTCGGAAAGTGCAAGGAAACCATCAAATTTTAGCTAGAAACTGTATTTTTGTCGATTTTTATTGAATTTGAACTATATTTCAACGTTTTTTGATGGTTCTGAGCCACCAAACACACTTAAAGCATGCAGAATCGACTCAGAATAGGAAAAGGAGACGTTTAGGTCAATTTTATGCATTCTGGCGTTCGTAGATACAAGAAAACTGTTAAAATTCTTCAGAAACGTCACTTTCGAAGTGTTTTCTTGTACTTTTAAGCCACTCAGATACCCGACGGGCTCGGAAAGTGCAACGAAACCATCAAATTTTAGCTAGAAACTGTATTTTTGTCGATTTTTATTGAATTTGAACTATATTTCAACGTTTTTTGATGGTTCTGAGCCACCAAACACACTTAAAGCATGCAGAATCGACTCAGAATAGGAAAAGGAGACGTTTAGGTCAATTTTATGCATTCTGGCGTTCGTAGATACAAGAAAACTGTTAAAATTCTTCAGAAACGTCACTTTTGAAGTGTTTTCTTGTACTTTTAAGCCACTCAGATACCCTACGGGCTCGGAAAGTGCAACGAAACCATCAAATTTTAGCTAGAAACTGTATTTTTGTCGATTTTTATTGAATTTGAACTATATTTCAACGTTTTTTGATGGTTCTGAGCCACCAAACACACTTAAAGCATGCAGAATCGACTCAGAATAGGAAAAGGAGACGTTTAGGTCAATTTTATGCATTCTGGCGTTCGTAGATACAAGAAAACTGTTAAAATTTTTCAGAAACGTCACTTTTGAAGTGTTTTCTTGTACTTTTAAGCCACTCAGATACCCTACGGGCTCGGAAAGTGCAACGAAACCATCAAATTTTAGCTAGAAACTGTATTTTTGTCGATTTTTATTGAATTTGAACAATATTTCAACGTTTTTTGATGGTTCTGAGCCACCAAACACACTTAAAGCATGCAGAAACGACTCAGAATAGGAAAAGGAGACGTTTAGGTCAATTTTATGCATTCTGGCGTTCGTAGATACAAGAAAACTGTTAAAATTCTTCAGAAACATCACTTTTGAAGTGTTTTCTTGTACTTTTAAGCCACTCAGATACCCTACGGGCTCGGAAAGTGCAACGAAACCATCAAATTTTAGCTAGAAACTGTATTTTTGTCGATTTTTATTGAATTTGAACTATATTTCAACGTTTTTTTGATGGTTCTGAGCCACCAAACACACTTAAAGCATGCAGAATCGACTCAGAATAGGAAAAGGAGACGTTTAGGTCAATTTTATGCATTCTGGCGTTCGTAGATACAAGAAAACTGTTAAAATTCTTCAGAAACGTCACTTTTGAAGTGTTTTCTTGTACTTTTAAGCCACTCAGAAACCCTACGGGCTCGGAAAGTGCAACGAAACCATCAAATTTTAGCTAGAAACTGTATTTTTGTCGATTTTTATTGAATTTGAACTATATTTCAACGTTTTTTGATGGTTCTGAGCCACCAAACACACTTAAAGCATGCAGAATCGACTCAGAATAGGAAAAGGAGACGTTTAGGTCAATTTTATGCATTCTGGCGTTCGTAGATACAAGAAAACTGTTAAAATTCTTCAGAAATGTCACTTTTGAAGTGTTTTCTTGTACTTTTAAGCCACTCAGATACCCTACGGGATCGGAAAGTGCAACGAAACCATCAAATTTTAGCTAGAAACTGTTTTTTTGTCGATTTTTATTGAATTTGAACTATATTTCAACGTTTTTTGATGGTTCTGAGCCACCAAACACACTTAAAGCATGCAGAATCGACTCAGAATAGGAAAAGGAGACGTTTAGGTCAATTTTATGCATTCTGGCGTTCGTAGATACAAGAAAACTGTTAAAATTCTTCAGAAACGTCACTTTTGAAGTGTTTTCTTGTACTTTTAAGCCACTCAGATACCCTATGGGCTCGGAAAGTGCAACGAAACCATCAAATTTTAGCTAGAAACTGTATTTTTGTCGATTTTTATTGAATTTGAACTATATTTCAACGTTTTTTGATGGTTCTGAGCCACCAAACACACTTAAAGCATGCAGAATCGACTCAGAATAGGAAAAGGAGACGTTTAGGTCAATTTTATGCATTCTGGCGTTCGTAGATACAAGAAAACTGTTAAAATTCTTCAGAAACGTCACTTTTGAAGTGTTTTCTTGTACTTTTAAGCCACTCAGATACCCTACGGGCTCGGAAAGTGCAACGAAACCATCAAATTTTAGCTAGAAACTGTATTTTTGTCGATTTTTATTGAATTTGAACTATATTTCAACGTTTTTTGATGGTTCTGAGCCACCAAACACACTTAAAGCATGCAGAATCGACTCAGAATAGGAAAAGGAGACGTTTAGGTCAATTTTATGCATTCTGGCGTTCGTAGATACAAGAAAACTGTTAAAATTCTTCAGAAACGTCACTTTTGAAGTGTTTTCTTGTACTTTTAAGCCACTCAGATACCCAACGGGCTCGGAAAGTGCAATGAAACCATCAAATTTTAGCTAGAAACTGTATTTTTGTCGATTTTTATTGAATTTGAACTATATTTCAACGTTTTTTGATGGTTCTGAGCCACCAAACACACTTAAAGCATGCAGAATCGACTCAGAATAGGAAAAGGAGACGTTTAGGTAAATTTTATGCATTCTGGCGTTCGTAGATACAAGAAAACTGTTAAAATTCTTCAGAAACGTCACTTTTGAAGTGTTTTCTTGTACTTTTAAGCCACTCAGATACCCTACGGGCTCGGAAAGTGCAACGAAACCATCAAATTTTAGCTAGAAACTGTATTTTTGTCGATTTTTATTGAATTTGAACTATATTTCAACGTTTTTTGATGGTTCTGAGCCACCAAACACACTTAAAGCATGCAGAATCGACTCAGAATAGGAAAAGGAGACGTTTAGGTCAATTTTATGCATTCTGGCGTTCGTAGATACAAGAAAACTGTTAAAATTCTTCAGAAACGTCACTTTTGAAGTGTTTTCTTGTACTTTTAAGCCACTCAGATACCTTACGGGCTCGGAAAGTGCAACGAAACCATAAAATTTTGGCTAGAAACTGTATTTTTGTCAATTTTTATTGAATTTGAACTATATTTCAACGTTTTTTGATGGTTCTGAGCCACCAAACACACTTAAAGCATGCAGAATCGACTCAGAATAGGAAAAGGAGACGTTTAGGTCAATTTTATGCATTCTGGCGTTCGTAGATACAAGAAAACTGTTAAAATTCTTCAGAAACGTCACTTTTGAAGTGTTTTCTTGTACTTTTAAGCCACTCAGATACCCTACGGGCTCGGAAAGTGCAACGAAATTATCAAATTTTAGCTAGAAACTGTATTTTTGTCGATTTTTATTGAATTTGAACTATATTTCAACGTTTTTTGATGGTTCTGAGCCACCAAACACACTTAAAGCATGCAGAATCGACTCAGAATAGGAAAAGGAGACGTTTAGGTCAATTTTATGCATTCTGGCGTTCGTAGATACAAGAAAACTGTTAAAATTCTTCAGAAACTTCACTTTTGAAGTGTTTTCTTGTACTTTTAAGCCACTCAGATACCCTACGGCTCGGAAAGTGCAACGAAACCATCAAATTTTAGCTAGAAACTGTATTTTTGTCGATTTTTATTGAATTTGAACTATATTTCAACGTTTTTTGATGGTTCTGAGCCACCAAACACACCTAAAGCATGCAGAATCGACTCAGAATAGGAAAAGGAGACGTTTAGGTCAATTTTATGCATTCTGGCGTTCGTAGATACAAGAAAACTGTTAAAATTCTTCAGAAACGTCACTTTTGAAGTGTTTTCTTGTACTTTTAAGCCACTCAGATACCCTACGGGCTCGGAAAGTGCAATGAAACCATCAAATTTTAGCTAGAAACTGTATTTTTGTCGATTTTTATTGAATTTGAACTATATTTCAACGTTTTTTGATGGTTCTGAGCCACCAAGCACACTTAAAGCATGCAGAATCGACTCAGAATAGGAAAAGGAGACGTTTAGGTAAATTTTATGCATTCTGGCGTTCGTAGATACAAGAAAACTGTTAAAATTCTTCAGAAACGTCACTTTTGAAGTGTTTTCTTGTACTTTTAAGCCACTCAGATACCCTACGGGCTCGGAAAGTGCAACGAAACCATCAAATTTTAGCTAGAAACTGTATTTTTGTCGATTTTTATTGAATTTGAACTATATTTCAACGTTTTTTGATGGTTCTGAGCCACCAAACACACTTAAAGCATGCAGAATCGACTCAGAATAGGAAAAGGAGACGTTTAGGTCAATTTTATGCATTCTGGCGTTCGTAGATACAAGAAAACTGTTAAAATTCTTCAGAAACGTCACTTTTGAAGTGTTTTCTTGTACTTTTAAGCCACTCAGATACCTTACGGGCTCGGAAAGTGCAACGAAACCATAAAATTTTGGCTAGAAACTGTATTTTTGTCAATTTTTATTGAATTTGAACTATATTTCAACGTTTTTTGATGGTTCTGAGCCACCAAACACACTTAAAGCATGCAGAATCGACTCAGAATAGGAAAAGGAGACGTTTAGGTCAATTTTATGCATTCTGGCGTTCGTAGATACAAGAAAACTGTTAAAATTCTTCAGAAACGTCACTTTTGAAGTGTTTTCTTGTACTTTTAAGCCACTCAGATACCCTACGGGCTCGGAAAGTGCAACGAAATTATCAAATTTTAGCTAGAAACTGTATTTTTGTCGATTTTTATTGAATTTGAACTATATTTCAACGTTTTTTGATGGTTCTGAGCCACCAAACACACTTAAAGCATGCAGAATCGACTCAGAATAGGAAAAGGAGACGTTTAGGTCAATTTTATGCATTCTGGCGTTCGTAGATACAAGAAAACTGTTAAAATTTTTCAGAAACGTCACTTTTGAAGTGTTTTCTTGTACTTTTAAGCCACTCAGATACCCTACGGGCTCGGAAAGTGCAACGAAACCATCAAATTTTAGCTAGAAACTGTATTTTTGTCGATTTTTATTGAATTTGAACTATATTTCAACGTTTTTTGATGGTTCTGAGCCACCAAACACACTTAAAGCATGCAGAATCGACTCAGAATAGGAAAAGGAGACGTTTAGGTCAATTTTATGCATTCTGGCGTTCGTAGATACAAGAAAACTGTTAAAATTCTTTAGAAACGTCACTTTTGAAGTGTTTTCTTGTACTTTTAAGCCACTCAGATACCCTACGGGCTCGGAAAGTGCAACGAAACCATCAAATTTTAGCTAGAAACTGTATTTTTGTCGATTTTTATTGAATTTGAACTATATTTCAACGTTTTTTGATGGTTCTGAGCCACCAAACACACTTAAAGCATGCAGAATCGACTCAGAATAGGAAAAGGAGACGTTTAGGTCAATTTTATGCATTCTGGCGTTCGTAGATACAAGAAAACTGTTAAAATTCTTCAGAAACGTCACTTTTGAAGTGTTTTCTTGTACTTTTAAGCCACTCAGATACCCTACGGGCTCGGAAAATGCAACGAAACCATCAAATTTTAGCTAGAAACTGTATTTTTGTCGATTTTTATTGAATTTGAACTATATTTCAACGTTTTTTGATGGTTCTGAGCCACCAAACACACTTAAAGCATGCAGAATCGACTCAGAATAGGAAAAGGAGACGTTTAGGTCAATTTTATGCATTCTGGCGTTCGTAGATACAAGAAAACTGTTAAAATTCTTCAGAAACGTCACTTTTGAAGTGTTTTCTTGTACTTTTAAGCCACTCAGATACCCTACGGGCTCGGAAAGTGCAACGAAACCATCAAATTTTAGCTAGAAACTGTATTTTTGTCGATTTTTATTGAATTTGAACTATATTTCAACGTTTTTTGATGGTTCTGAGCCACCAAACACACTTAAAGCATGCAGAATCGACTCAGAATAGGAAAAGGAGACGTTTAGGTCAATTTTATGCATTCTGGCGTTCGTAGATACAAGAAAACTGTTAAAATTCTTCAGAAACGTCACTTTTGAACTGTTTTCTTGTACTTTTAAGCCACTCAGATACCCTACGGGCTCGGAAAGTGCAACGAAACCATCAAATTTTAGCTAGAAACTGTATTTTTGTCGATTTTTATTGAATTTTAACTATATTTCAACGTTTTTTGATGGTTCTGAGCCACCAAACACACTTAAAGCATGCAGAATCGACTCAGAATAGGAAAAGGAGACGTTTAGGTCAATTTTATGCATTCTGGCGTTCGTAGATACAAGAAAACTGTTAAAATTCTTCAGAAACGTCACTTTTGAAGTGTTTTCTTGTACTTTTAAGCCACTCAGATACCCTACGGGCTCGGAAAGTGCAACGAAACCATCAAATTTTAGCTAGAAACTGTATTTTTGTCGATTTTTATTGAATTTGAACTATATTTCAACGTTTTTTGATGGTTCTGAGCCACCAAACACACTTAAAGCATGCAGAATCGACTCAGAATAGGAAAAGGAGACGTTTAGGTCAATTTTATGCATTCTGGCGTTCGTAGATACAAGAAAACTGTTAAAATTCTTCAGAAACGTCACTTTTGAAGTGTTTTCTTGTACTTTTAAGCCACTCAGATACCCTACGGGCTCGGAAAGTGCAACGAAACCATCAAATTTTAGCTAGAAACTGTATTTTTGTCGATTTTTATTGAATTTGAACTATATTTCAACGTTTTTTGATGGTTCTGAGCCACCAAACACACTTAAAGCATGCAGAATCGACTCAGAATAGGAAAAGGAGACGTTTAGGTCAATTTTATGCATTCTGGCGTTCGTAGATACAAGAAAACTGTTAAAATTCTTCAGAAACGTCACTTTTGAAGTGTTTTCTTGTACTTTTAAGCCACTCAGATACCCTACGGGCTCGGAAAGTGCAACGAAACCATCAAATTTTAGCTAGAAACTGTATTTTTGTCGATTTTTATTGAATTTGAACTATATTTCAACGTTTTTTGATGGTTCTGAGCCACCAAACACACTTAAAGCATGCAGAATCGACTCAGAACAGGAAAAGGAGACGTTTAGGTCAATTTTATGCATTCTGGCGTTCGTAGATACAAGAAAACTGTTAAAATTCTTCAGAAACGTCACTTTTGAAGTGTTTTCTTGTACTTTTAAGCCACTCAGATACCCTACGGGCTCGGAAAGTGCAACGAAACCATCAAATTTTAGCTAGAAACTGTATTTTTGTCGATTTTTATTGAATTTGAACTATATTTCAACGTTTTTTGATGGTTCTGAGCCACCAAACACACTTAAAGCATGCAGAATCGACTCAGAATAGGAAAAGGAGACGTTTAGGTCAATTTTATGCATTCTGGCGTTCGTAGATACAAGAAAACTGTTAAAATTCTTCAGAAACGTCACTTTTGAAGTGTTTTCTTGTACTTTTAAGCCACTCAGATACCCTACGGGCTCGGAAAGTGCAACGAAACCATCAAATTTTAGCTAGAAACTGTATTTTTGTCGATTTTTATTGAATTTGAACTATATTTCAACGTTTTTTGATGGTTCTGAGCCACCAAACACACTTAAAGCATGCAGAATCGACTCAGAATAGGAAAAGGAGACGTTTAGGTCAATTTTATGCATTCTGGCGTTCGTAGATACAAGAAAACTGTTAAAATTCTTCAGAAACGTCACTTTTGAAGTGTTTTCTTGTACTTTTAAGCCACTCAGATACCCTACGGGCTCGGAAAGTGCAACGAAACCATCAAATTTTAGCTAGAAACTGTATTTTTGTCGATTTTTATTGAATTTGAACTATATTTCAACGTTTTTTGATGGTTCTGAGCCACCAAACACACTTAAAGCATGCAGAATCGACTCAGAATAGGAAAAGGAGACGTTTAGGTCAATTTTATGCATTCTGGCGTTCGTAGATACAAGAAAACTGTTAAAATTCTTCAGAAACGTCACTTTTGAAGTGTTTTCTTGTACTTTTAAGCCACTCAGATACCCTACGGGCTCGGAAAGTGCAACGAAACCATCAAATTTTAGCTAGAAACTGTATTTTTGTCGATTTTTATTGAATTTGAACTATATTTCAACGTTTTTTGATGGTTCTGAGCCACCAAACACACTTAAAGCATGCAGAATCGACTCAGAATAGGAAAAGGAGACGTTTAGGTCAATTTTATGCATTCTGGCGTTCGTAGATACAAGAAAACTGTTAAAATTCTTCAGAAACGTCACTTTTGAAGTGTTTTCTTGTACTTTTAAGCCACTCAGATACCCTACGGGCTCGGAAAGTGCAACGAAACCATCAAATTTTAGCTAGAAACTGTATTTTTGTCGATTTTTATTGAATTTGAACTATATTTCAACGTTTTTTGATGGTTCTGAGCCACCAAACACACTTAAAGCATGCAGAATCGACTCAGAATAGGAAAAGGAGACGTTTAGGTCAATTTTATGCATTCTGGCGTTCGTAGATACAAGAAAACTGTTAAAATTCTTCAGAACCGTCACTTTTGAAGTGTTTTCTTGTACTTTTAAGCCACTCAGATACCCTACGGGCTCGGAAAGTGCAACGAAACCATCAAATTTTAGCTAGAAACTGTATTTTTGTCGATTTTTATTGAATTTGAACTATATTTCAACGTTTTTTGATGGTTCTGAGCCACCAAACACACTTAAAGCATGCAGAATCGACTCAGAATAGGAAAAGGAGACGTTGAGGTCAATTTTATGCATTCTGGCGTTCGTAGATACAAGAAAACTGTTAAAATTCTTCAGAAACGTCACTTTTGAAGTGTTTTCTTGTACTTTTAAGCCACTCAGATACCCTACGGGCTCGGAAAGTGCAACGAAACCATCAAATTTTAGCTAGAAACTGTATTTTTGTCGATTTTTATTGAATTTGAACTATATTTCAACGTTTTTTGATGGTTCTGAGCCACCAAACACACTTAAAGCATGCAGAATCGACTCAGAATAGGAAAAGGAGACGTTTAGGTCAATTTTATGCATTCTGGCGTTCGTAGATACAAGAAAACTGTTAAAATTCTTCAGAAACGTCACTTTTGAAGTGTTTTCTTGTACTTTTAAGCCACTCAGATACCCTACGGGCTCGGAAAGTGCAACGAAACCATCAAATTTTAGCTAGAAACTGTATTTTTGTCGATTTTTATTGAATTTGAACTATATTTCAACGTTTTTTGATGGTTCTGAGCCACCAAACACACTTAAAGCATGCAGAATCGACTCAGAATAGGAAAAGGAGACGTTTAGGTCGATTTTATGCATTCTGGCGTTCGTAGATACAAGAAAACTGTTAAAATTCTTCAGAAACGTCACTTTTGAAGTGTTTTCTTGTACTTTTAAGCCACTCAGATACCCTACGGGCTCGGAAAGTGCAACGAAACCATCAAATTTTAGCTAGAAACTGTATTTTTGTCGATTTTTATTGAATTTGAACTATATTTCAACGTTTTTTGATGGTTCTGAGCCACCAAACACACTTAAAGCATGCAGAATCGACTCAGAATAGGAAAAGGAGACGTTTAGGTCAATTTTATGCATTCTGGCGTTCGTAGATACAAGAAAACTGTTAAAATTCTTCAGAAACGTCACTTTTGAAGTGTTTTCTTGTACTTTTAAGCCACTCAGATACCCTACGGGCTCGGAAAGTGCAACGAAATCATAAAATTTTAGCTAGAAACTGTATTTTTGTCGATTTTTATTGAATTTGAACTATATTTCAACGTTTTTTGATGGTTCTGAGCCACCAAACACACTTAAAGCATGCAGAATCGATTCAGAATAGGAAAAGGAGACGTTTAGGTCAATTTTATGCATTCTGGCGTTCGTAGATACAAGAAAACTGTTAAAATTCTTCAGAAACGTCACTTTTGAAGTGTTTTCTTGTACCATTAAGCCACTCAGATACCCTACGGGCTCGGAAAGTGCAACGAAACCATCAAATTTTAGCTAGAAACTGTATTTTTGTCGATTTTTATTGAATTTGAACTATATTTCAACGTTTTTTGATGGTTCTGAGCCACCAAACACACTTGAAGCATGCAGAATCGACTCAGAATAGGAAAAGGAGACGTTTAGGTCAATTTTATGCATTCTGGCGTTCGTAGATACAAGAAAACTGTTAAAATTCTTCAGAAACGTCACTTTTGAAGTGTTTTCTTGTACTTTTAAGCCACTCAGAAACCCTACGGGCTCGGAAAGTGCAACGAAACCATCAAATTTTAGCTAGAAACTGTATTTTTGTCGATTTTTATTGAATTTGAACTATATTTCAACTTTTTTTGATGGTTCTGAGCCACCAAACACACTTAAAGCATGCAGAATCGACTCAGAATAGGAAAAGGAGATGTTTAGGTCAATTTTATGCATTCTGGCGTTCGTAGATACAAGAAAACTGTTAAAATTCTTCAGAAACGTCACTTTTGAAGTGTTTTCTTGTACTTTTAAGCCACTCAGATACCCTACGGGCTCGGAAAGTGCAACGAAACCATCAAATTTTAGCTAGAAACTGTATTTTTGTCGATTTTTATTGAATTTGAACTATATTTCAACGTTTTTTGATGGTTCTGAGCCACCAAACACACTTAAAGCATGCAGAATCGACTCAGAATAGGAAAAGGAGACGTTTAGGTCAATTTTATGCATTCTGGCGTTCGTAGATACAAGAAAACTGTTAAAATTCTTCAGAAACGTCACTTTTGAAGTGTTTTCTTGTACTTTTAAGCCACTCAGATACCCTACGGTCTCGGAAAGTGCAACGAAATCATAAAATTTTAGCTAGAAACTGTATTTTTGTCGATTTTTATTGAATTTGAACTATATTTCAACGTTTTTTGATGGTTCTGAGCCACCAAACACACTTAAAGCATGCAGAATCGACTCAGAATAGGAAAAGGAGACGTTTAGGTCAATTTTATGCATTCTGGCGTTCGTAGATACAAGAAAACTGTTAAAATTCTTCAGAAACGTCACTTTTGAAGTGTTTTCTTGTACCATTAAGCCACTCAGATACCCTACGGGCTCGGAAAGTGCAACGAAACCATCAAATTTTAGCTAGAAACTGTATTTTTGTCGATTTTTATTGAATTTGAACTATATTTCAACGTTTTTTGATGGTTCTGAGCCACCAAACACACTTGAAGCATGCAGAATCGACTCAGAATAGGAAAAGGAGACGTTTAGGTCAATTTTATGCATTCTGGCGTTCGTAGATACAAGAAAACTGTTAAAATTCTTCAGAAACGTCACTTTTGAAGTGTTTTCTTGTACTTTTAAGCCACTCAGATACCCTACGGGCACGGAAAGTGCAACGAAACCATCAAATCTAGAAACTGTATTTTTGTCGATTTTTATTGAATTTGAACTATATTTCAACGTTTTTTGATGGTTCTGAGCCACCAAACACACTTAAAGCATGCAGAATTGACTCAGAATAGGAAAAGGAGACGTTTAGGTCAATTTTATGCATTCTGGCATTCGTAGATACAAGAAAACTGTTAAAATTCTTCAGAAACGTCACTTTTGGAGTGTTTTCTTGTACTTTTAAGCCACTCAGATACCCTATGGGCTCGGAAAGTGCAACGAAACCATCAAATTTTAGCTAGAAACTGTATTTTTGTCGATTTTATTGAATTTGAACTATATTTCAACGTTTTTTGATGGTTCTGAGCCACCAAACACACTTAAAGCATGCAGAATCGACTCAGAATAGGAAAAGGAGACGTTTAGGTCAATTTTATGCATTCTGGCGTTCGTAGATACAAGAAAACTGTTAAAATTCTTCAGAAACGTCACTTTTGAAGTGTTTTCTTGTACTTTTAAGCCACTCAGATACCCTACGGGCTCGGAAAGTGCAACGAAACCATCAAATTTTAATTAGAAACTGTATTTTTGTCGATTTTTATTGAATTTGAACTATATTTCAACGTTTTTTGATGGTTCTGAGCCACCAAACACACTTAAAGCATGCAGAGTCGACTCAGAATAGGAAAAGGAGACGTTTAGGTCAATTTTATGCATTCTGGCGTTCGAAGATACAAGAAAACTGTTAAAATTCTTCAGAAACGTCACTTTTGAAGTGTTTTCTTGTACTTTTAAGCCACTCAGATACCCTACGGGCTCGGAAAGTGCAACGAAACCATCAAATTTTAGCTAGAAACTGTATTTTTTCGATTTTTATTGAATTTGAACTATATTTCAACGTTTTTTGATGGTTCTGAGCCACCAAACACACTTAAAAGCATGCAGAATCGACTCAGAATAGGAAAAGGAGACGTTTAGGTCAATTTTATGCATTCTGGCGTTCGTAGATACAAGAAAACTGTTAAAATTCTTCAGAAACGTCACTTTTGAAGTGTTTTCTTGTACTTTTAAGCCACTCAGATACCCTACGGGCTCGGAAAGTGCAACGAAACCATCAAATTTTAGCTAGAAACTGTATTTTTGTCGATTTTTATTGAATTTGAACTATATTTCAACGTTTATTTGATGGTTCTGAGCCACCAAACACACTTAAAGCATGCAGAATCGACTCAGAATAGGAAAAGGAGACGTTTAGGTCAATTTTATGCATTCTGGCGTTCGTAGATACAAGAAAACTGTTAAAATTCTTCAGAAACGTCACTTTTGAAGTGTTTTCTTGTACTTTTAAGCCACTCAGATACCCTACGGGCTCGGAAAGTGCAACGAAACCATCAAATTTTAGCTAGAAACTGTATTTTTGTCGATTTTTATTGAATTTGAACTATATTTCAACGTTTTTTGATGGTTCTGAGCCACCAAACACACTTAAAGCATGCAGAATCGACTCAGAATAGGAAAAGGAGACGTTTAGGTCAATTTTATGCATTCTGGCATTCGTAGATACAAGAAAACTGTTAAAATTCTTCAGAAACGTCACTTTTGAAGTGTTTTCTTGTACTTTTAAGCCACTCAGATACCCTACGGGCTCGGAAAGTGCAACGAAACCATCAAATTTTAGCTAGAAACTGTATTTTTGTCGATTTTTATTGAATTTGAACTATATTTCAACGTTTTTTGATGGTTCTGAGCCACCAAACACACTTAAAGCATGCAGAATCGACTCAGAATAGGAAAAGGAGACGTTTAGGTCAATTTTATGCATTCTGGCATTCGTAGATACAAGAAAACTGTTAAAATTCTTCAGAAACGTCACTTTTGAAGTGTTTTCTTGTACTTTTAAGCCACTCAGATACCCTATGGGCTCGGAAAGTGCAACGAAACCATCAAATTTTAGCTAGAAACTGTATTTTTGTCGATTTTTATTGAATTTGAACTATATTTCAACGTTTTTTGATGGTTCTGAGCCACCAAACACACTTAAAGCATGCAGAATCGACTCAGAATGGGAAAAGGAGACGTTTAGGTCAATTTTATGCATTCTGGCGTTCGTAGATACAAGAAAACTGTTAAAATTCTTCAGAAACGTCACTTTTGAAGTGTTTTCTTGTACTTTTAAGCCACTCAGATACCCTACGGGCTCGGAAATTGCAACGAAACCATCAAATTTTAACTAGAAACAGTATTTTTGTCGATTTTTATTGAATTTGAACTATATTTCAACGTTTTTTGATGGTTCTGAGCCACCAAACACACTTAAAGCATGCAGAATCGACTCAGAATAGGAAAAGGAGACGTTTAGGTCAATTTTATGCATTCTGGCGTTCGTAGATACAAGAAAACTGTTAAAATTCTTCAGAAACGTCACTTTTGAAGTGTTTTCTTGTAATTTTAAGCCACTCAGATACCCTACGGGCTCGGAAAGTGCAACTAAACCATCAAATTTTAGCTAGAAACTGTATTTTTGTCGATTTTTATTGAATTTGAACTAAATTTCAACGTTTTTTGATGGTTCTGAGCCACCAAACACACTTAAAGCATGCAGAATCGACTCAGAATAGGAAAAGGAGACGTTTAGGTCAATTTTATGCATTCTGGCGTTCGTAGATACAAGAAAACTGTTAAAATTCTTCAGAAAAGTCACTTTTGAAGTGTTTTCTTGTACTTTTAAGCCACTCAGATACCCTACGGGCTCGGAAAGTGCAACGAAACCATCAAATTTTAGCTAGAAACTGTATTTTTGTCGATTTTTATTGAATTTGAACTATATTTCAACGTTTTTTGATGGTTCTGAGCCACCAAACACACTTAAAGCATGCAGAATCGACTCAGAATAGGAAAAGGAGACGTTTAGGTCAATTTTATGCATTCTGGCGTTCGTAGATACAAGAAAACTGTTAAAATTCTTCAGAAACGTCACTTTTGAAGTGTTTTCTTGTACTTTTAAGCCACTCAGATACCCTACGGGCTCGGAAAGTGCAACAAAACCATCAAATTTTAGCTAGAAACTGTATTTTTGTCGATTTTTATTGAATTTGAACTATATTTCAACGTTTTTTGATGGTTCTGAGCCACCAAACACACTTAAAGCATGCAGAATCGACTCAGAATAGGAAAAGGAGACGTTTAGGTCAATTTTATGCATTCTGGCGTTCGTAGATACAAGAAAACTGTTAAAATTCTTCAGAAACGTCACTTTTGAAGTGTTTTCTTGTACTTTTAAGCCACTCAGATACCCTACGGGCTCGGAAAGTGCAACGAAACCATCAAATTTTAGCTAGAAACTGTATTTTTGTCGATTTTTATTGAATTTGAACTATATTTCAACGTTTTTTGATGGTTCTGAGCCACCAAACACACTTAAAGCATGCAGAATCGACTCAGAATAGGAAAAGGAGACGTTTAGGTCGATTTTATGCATTCTGGCGTTCGTAGATACAAGAAAACTGTTAAAATTCTTCAGAAACGTCACTTTTCAAGTGTTTTCTTGTACTTTTAAGCCACTCAGATACCCTACGGGCTCGGAAAGTGCAACGAAACCATCAAATTTTAGCTAGAAACTGTATTTTTGTCGATTTTTATTGAATTTGAACTATATTTCAACGTTTTTTGATGGTTCTGAGCCACCAAACACACTTAAAGCATGCAGAATCGACTCAGAATAGGAAAAGGAGACGTTTAGGTCAATTTTATGCATTATGGCGTTCGTAGATACAAGAAAACTGTTAAAATTCTTCAGAAACGTCACTTTTGAAGTGTTTTCTTGTACTTTTAACCCACTCAGATACCCTACGGGCTCGGAAAGTGCAACGAAACCATCAAATTTTAGCTAGAAACTGTATTTTTGTCGATTTTTATTGAATTTGAACTATATTTCAACGTTTTTTGATGGTTCTGAGCCACCAAACACACTTAAAGCATGCAGAATCGACTCAGAATAGGAAAAGGAGACATTTAGGTCAATTTTATGCATTCTGGCGTTCGTAGATACAAGAAAACTGTTAAAATTCTTCAGAAACGTCACTTTTGAAGTGTTTTCTTGTACTTTTAAGCCACTCAGATGCCCTACGGGCTCGGAAAGTGCAACGAAACCATCAAATTTTAGCTAGAAACTGTATTTTTGTCGATTTTTATTGAATTTGAACTATATTTCAACGTTTTTTGATGGTTCTGAGCCACCAAACACACTTAAAGCATGCAGAATCGACTCAGAATAGGAAAAGGAGACGTTTAGGTCAATTTTATGCATTCTGGCGTTCGTAGATACAAGAAAACTGTTAAAATTCTTCAGAAACGTCACTTTTGAAGTGTTTTCTTGTACTTTTAAGCCACTCAGATACCCTACGGGCTCGGAAAGTGCAACGAAACCATCAAATTTTAGCTAGAAACTGTATTTTTGTCGATTTTTATTGAATTTGAACTATATTTCAACGTTTTTTGATGGTTCTGAGCCACCAAACACACTTAAAGCATGCAGAATCGACTCAGAATAGGAAAAGGAGACGTTTAGGTCAATTTTATGCATTCTGGCGTTCGTAGATACAAGAAAACTGTTAAAATTCTTCAGAAACGTCACTTTTGAAGTGTTTTCTTGTACTTTTAAGCCACTCAGATACCCTACGGGCTCGGAAAGTGTAACGAAACCATCAAATTTTAGCTAGAAACTGTATTTTTGTCGATTTTTATTGAATTTGAACTATATTTCAACGTTTTTTGATGGTTCTGAGCCACCAAACACACTTAAAGCATGCAGAATCGACTCAGAATAGGAAAAGGAGACGTTTAGGTCAATTTTATGCATTCTGGCGTTCGTAGATACAAGAAAACTGTTAAAATTCTTCAGAAACGTCACTTTTGAAGTGTTTTCTTGTACTTTTAAGCCACTCAGATACCCTACGGGCTCGGAAAGTGCAACGAAACCATCAAATTTTAGCTAGAAACTGTATTTTTGTCGATTTTTATTGAATTTGAACTATATTTCAACGTTTTTTGATGGTTCTGAGCCACCAAACACACTTAAAGCATGCAGAATCGACTCAGAATAGGAAAAGGAGACGTTTAGGTCAATTTTATGCATTCTGGCATTCGTAGATACAAGAAAACTGTTAAAATTCTTCAGAAACGTCACTTTTGAAGTGTTTTCTTGTACTTTTAAGCCACTCAGATACCCTACGGGCTCGGAAAGTGCAACGAAACCATCAAATTTTAACTAGAAACTGTATTTTTGTCGATTTTTATTGAATTTGAACTATATTTCAACGTTTTTTGATGGTTCTGAGCCACCAAACACACTTAAAGCATGCAGAATCGACTCAGAATAGGAAAAGGAGACGTTTAGGTCAATTTTATGCATTCTGGCGTTCGTAGATACAAGAAAACTGTTAAAATTCTTCAGAAACGTCACTTTTGAAGTGTTTTCTTGTAATTTTAAGCCACTCAGATACCCTACGGGCTCGGAAAGTGCAACTAAACCATCAAATTTTAGCTAGAAACTGTATTTTTGTCGATTTTTATTGAATTTGATCTAAATTTCAACGTTTTTTGATGGTTCTGAGCCACCAAACACACTTAAAGCATGCAGAATCGACTCAGAATAGGAAAAGGTGACGTTTGGGTCAATTTTATGCATTCTGGCGTTCGTAGATACAAGAAAACTGTTAAAATTCTTCAAAAAAGTCACTTTTGAAGTGTTTTCTTGTACTTTTAAGCCACTCAGATACCCTACGGGCTCGGAAAGTGCAACGAAACCATCAAATTTTAGCTAGAAACTGTATTTTTGTCGATTTTTATTGAATTTGAACTATATTTCAACGTTTTTTGATGGTTCTGAGCCACCAAACACACTTAAAGCATGCAGAATCGACTCAGAATAGGAAAAGGAGATGTTTAGGTCAATTTTATGCATTCTGGCGTTCGTAGATACAAGAAAACTGTTAAAATTCTTCAGAAACGTCACTTTTGAAGTGTTTTCTTGTGCTTTTAACCCACTCAGATACCCTACGGGCTCGGAAAGTGCAACGAAACCATCAAATTTTAGCTAGAAACTGTATTTTTGTCGATTTTTATTGAATTTGAACTATATTTCAACGTTTTTTGATGGTTCTGAGCCACCAAACACACTTAAAGCATGCAGAATCGACTCAGAATAGGAAAAGGAGACGTTTAGGTCAATTTTATGCATTCTGGCGTTCGTAGATACAAGAAAACTGTTAAAATTCTTCAGAAACGTCACTTTTGAAGTGTTTTCTTGTACTTTTAAGCCACTCAGATGCCCTACGGGCTCGGAAAGTGCAACGAAACCATCAAATTTTAGCTAGAAACTGTATTTTTGTCGATTTTTATTGAATTTGAACTATATTTCAACGTTTTTGATGGTTCTGAGCCACCAAACACACTTAAAGCATGCCGAATCGACTCAGAATAGGAAAAGGAGACGTTTAGGTCAATTTTATGCATTCTGGCGTTCGTAGATACAAGAAAACTGTTAAAATTCTTCAGAAACGTCACTTTTGAAGTGTTTTCTTGTACTTTTAAGCCACTCAGATACCCTACGGGCTCGGAAAGTGCAACGAAACCATCAAATTTTAGCTAGAAACTGTATTTTTGTCGATTTTTATTGAATTTGAACTATATTTCAACGTTTTTTGATGGTTCTGAGCCACCAAACACACTTAAAGCATGCAGAATCGACTCAGAATAGGAAAAGGAGACGTTTAGGTCAATTTTATGCATTCTGGCGTTCGTAAATACAAGAAAACTGTTAAAATTCTTCAGAAACGTCACTTTTGAAGTGTTTTCTTGTACTTTTAAGCCACTCAGATACCCTACGGGCTCGGAAAGTGCAACGAAACCCATCAAATTTTAGCTAGAAACTGTATTTTTGTCGATTTTTATTGAATTTGAACTATATTTCAACGTTTTTTGATGGTTCTGAGCCACCAAACACACTTAAAGCATGCAGAATCGACTCAGAATAGGAAAAGGAGACGTTTAGGTCAATTTTATGCATTCTGGCGTTCGTAGATACAAGAAAACTGTTAAAATTCTTCAGAAACGTCACTTTTAAAGTGTTTTCTTGTACTTTTAAGCCACTCAGATACCCTACGGGCTCGGAAAGTGCAACGAAACCATCAAATTTTAGCTAGAAACTGTATTTTTGTCGATTTTTATTGAATTTGAACTATATTTCAACGTTTTTTGATGGTTCTGAGCCACCAAACACACTTAAAGCATGCAGAATCGACTCAGAATAGGAAAAGGAGACGTTTAGGTCAATTTTATGCATTCTGGCGTTCGTAGATAAAAGAAAACTGTTAAAATTCTTCAGAAACGTCACTTTTGAAGTGTTTTCTTGTACTTTTAAGCCACTCAGATACCCTACGGGCTCGAAAAGTGCAACGAAACCATCAAATTTTAGCTAGAAACTGAATTTTTGTCGATTTTTATTGAATTTGAACTATATTTCAACGTTTTTTGATGGTTCTGAGCCACCAAACACACTTAAAGCATTCAGAATCGACTCAGAATAGGAAAAGGAGACGTTTAGGTCAATTTTATGCATTCTGGCGTTCGTAGATACAAGAAAACTGTTAAAATTCTTCAGAAACGTCACTTTTGAAGTGTTTTCTTGTACTTTTAAGCCACTCAGATACCCTACGGGCTCGGAAAGTGCAACGAAACCATCAAATTTTAGCTAGAAACTGTATTTTTGTCGATTTTTATTGAATTTGAACTATATTTCAACGTTTTTTGATGGTTCTGAGCCACCAAACACACTTAAAGCATGCAGAATCGACTCAGAATAGGAAAAGGAGACGTTTAGGTCAATTTTATGCATTCTGGCGTTCGTAAATACAAGAAAACTGTTAAAATTCTTCAGAAACGTCACTTTTGAAGTGTTTTCTTGTACTTTTAAGCCACTCAGATACCCTACGGGCTCGGAAAGTGCAACGAAACCATCAAATTTTAGCTAGAAACTGTATTTTTGTCGATTTTTATTGAATTTGAACTATATTTCAACGTTTTTTGATGGTTCTGAGCCACCAAACACACTTAAAGCATGCAGAATCGACTCAGAATAGGAAAAGGAGACGTTTAGGTCAATTTTATGCATTCTGGCGTTCGTAGATACAAGAAAACTGTTAAAATTCTTCAGAAACGTCACTTTTGAAGTGTTTTCTTGTACTTTTAAGCCACTCAGAAACCCTACGGGCTCGGAAAGTCCAACGAAACCATCAAATTTTAGCTAGAAACTGTATTTTTGTCGATTTTTATTGAATTTGAACTATATTTCAACGTTTTTTGATGGTTCTGAGCCACCAAACACACTTAAAGCATGCAGAATCGACTCAGAATAGGAAAAGGAGACGTTTAGGTCAATTTTATGCATTCTGGCGTTCGTAGATACAAGAAAACTGTTAAAATTCTTCAGAAACGTCACTTTTGAAGTGTTTTCTTGTACTTTTAAGCCACTCAGATACCCTACGGGCTCGGAAAGTGCAACGAAACCATCAAATTTTAGCTAGAAACTGTATTTTTGTCGATTTTTATTGAATTTGAACTATATTTCAACGTTTTTTGATGGTTCTGAGCCACCAAACACACTTAAAGCATTCAGAATCGACTCAGAATAGGAAAAGGAGACGTTTAGGTCAATTTTATGCATTCTGGCGTTCGTAGATACAAGAAAACTGTTAAAATTCTTCAGAAACGTCACTTTTGAAGTGTTTTCTTGTACTTTTAAGCCACTCAGATACCCTACGGGCTCGGAAAGTGCAACGAAACCATCAAATTTTAGCTAGAAACTGTATTTTTGTCGATTTTTATTGAATTTGAACTATATTTCAACGTTTTTTGATGGTTCTGAGCCACCAAACACACTTAAAGCATGCAGAATCGACTCAGAATAGGAAAAGGAGACGTTTAGGTCAATTTTATGCATTCTGGCGTTCGTAAATACAAGAAAACTGTTAAAATTCTTCAGAAACGTCACTTTTGAAGTGTTTTCTTGTACTTTTAAGCCACTCAGATACCCAACGGGCTCGGAAAGTGCAACGAAACCATCAAATTTTAGCTAGAAACTGTATTTTTGTCGATTTTTATTGAATTTGAACTATATTTCAACGTTTTTTGATGGTTCTGAGCCACCAAACACACTTAAAGCATGCAGAATCGACTCAGAATAGGAAAAGGAGACGTTTAGGTCAATTTTATGCATTCTGGCGTTCGTAGATACAAGAAAACTGTTAAAATTCTTCAGAAACGTCACTTTTGAAGTGTTTTCTTGTACTTTTAAGCCACTCAGATACCCTACGGGCTCGGAAAGTGCAACGAAACCATCAAATTTTAGCTAGAAACTGTATTTTTGTCGATTTTTATTGAATTTGAACTATATTTCAACGTTTTTTGATGGTTCTGAGCCACCAAACACACTTAAAGCATTCAGAATCGACTCAGAATAGGAAAAGGAGACGTTTAGGTCAATTTTATGCATTCTGGCGTTCGTAGATACAAGAAAACTGTTAAAATTCTTCAGAAACGTCACTTTTGAAGTGTTTTCTTGTACTTTTAAGCCACTCAGATACCCTACGGGCTCGGAAAGTGCAACGAAACCATCAAATTTTAGCTAGAAACTGTATTTTTGTCGATTTTTATTGAATTTGAACTATATTTCAACGTTTTTTGATGGTTCTGAGCCACCAAACACACTTAAAGCATGCAGAATCGACTCAGAATAGGAAAAGGAGACGTTTAGGTCAATTTTATGCATTCTGGCGTTCGTAAATACAAGAAAACTGTTAAAATTCTTCAGAAACGTCACTTTTGAAGTGTTTTCTTGTACTTTTAAGCCACTCAGATACCCTACGGGCTCGGAAAGTGCAACGAAACCATCAAATTTTAGCTAGAAACTGTATTTTTGTCGATTTTTATTGAATTTGAACTATATTTCAACGTTTTTTTATGGTTCTGAGCCACCAAACACACTTAAAGCATGCAGAATCGACTCAGAATAGGAAAAGGAGACGTTTAGGTCAATTTTATGCATTCTGGCGTTCGTAGATACAAGAAAACTGTTAAAATTCTTCAGAAACGTCACTTTTGAAGTGTTTTCTTGTACTTTTAAGCCACTCAGATACCCTACGGGCTCGGAAAGTGCAACGAAACCATCACATTTTAGCTAGAAACTGTATTTTTGTCGATTTTTATTGAATTTGAACTATATTTGAACATCACTGAAACATGGCTGTCTGCTGATGTTGGTGATGCTGAGCTGTTTCCAATGTTATACAACGTTGTGAGATGTGATAGAGCCTTTGCAGCTTGCGACTTAACAAGAGGTGGCGGTGTGTTACTTGCTGCTAAAGTCCGCTATCAGCTTATACCTCTTAATGTATCGTCAATAAGGTCTGTGCTTCCTATGATAGATTTTACCTGCTGTAAAGTGAAATTAACCAATAACATAAATATTTGTCTTTGTGTAATTTATATTCCTCCACATTGTCCAGTGGCTGATTTTGAGCTATTTTTTGAAATGTTAGAAGACTTCCTTATTGTGCTTAATGATGTCGACAAATCATTTCTCATTGGTGACTTCAATGTGCATTTCACTAACGAGTCGGATAATGATAGAAGGCTTATTATTATAAATAATTTTATGGAATTTTTTAATTTCACTCAGTTCAATAATATCCCCAATAATCATGGATTTATATTAGATCTTGTATTTTCTGATTTAGTATGTGGTGTTAGTAAATTTGATGAAGCATTTGTACCTGTTGACGCACATCATCCCTGCTTAGTAATAAATTTGTCTTATGCACATAATCACTATAAAGAGTTTATACCAGATTTTATACCCCGTACATATAATTTTTCAAAAGCAGACTTTGCTACTATGTACAAAATATTCTCAGAAATAGACTGGTCCTTGTTATATAATTGTTCTGATGTTGATGATGCGTGCAATATTTTTTACGATTTAATTTATTCCACATTTGATTATACAGTCCCGTATACTGTTTGTAAACACGACAAGGGATACCCTATCTGGTTTACCCGTTCAATAATTAGTAAAATCAAATTAAAAAATAAGGCTCATAAGAAATTCAAGTTAAGTAAGCAATCTGCAGACTATGAGTATTACAAGGCACTAAGATCTCAAGTAAAAACGATGATAAGGTTTGCATATGAAAATTATATTAGCAAAATTGAAGGTAATTTAGTTTCAGATCCTAAGACATTTTGGAACTACATTCGTGGTAAAAAAAGTCACACCAGGATACCTGGTCAAATGACATATAATGACTCTCAACTTGACAATGCTGATGCTATTGTTAATGCTTTCGCCCATTTTTTTCAAAGTGTCTATATTGAATCAAATTCAAATTCATGTAACAAACCATGTGATAAGCAGTCAGGTGAAAGTTTCCCGAATATCGCTGTACATTGCTTCTCTCTGTCAGATGTGCGTCTTGCCTTAAAGCAAGTTAAAAATAAAAAAACTGCAGGATTAGACTTGGTACCAGCTTATATAGTGAAAGATTGTTACAATATTTTTTGCGAACCTTTGCTGCATATTTATAATTTAATCTTGAAAACGTCAACCTTCCCCTCAATATGGAAAAAAGTTAAAGTTTGTCCAGTATTTAAAAGTGGAGATCATACTAATATTGTGAATTACCGACCCATTGCTATATTATCGAATTTTTCAAAAGTTTTTGAATCTATTCTTTATAAACACTTATATGCACAGGTTAAAAACTTAATTTCCCCTTGTCAGCATGGTTTTATGAAAAAGAGATCAACTGAAACTAACTTAGCTGTACTATCACAATATGTTGCCGAAGCTTTGAACCAGCGTGGCCAAGTGGATGTTTTGTACACCGATTTTCGGAAGGCTTTCGACACCATAAACTTCCTTATACTCATTAAGAAATTAGATCACTTTGGGTTTTCGGGAGGACTGTGTAATCTGTTTCTATCGTATCTTTCTGAAAGAGAGCAAGTAGTTGTTTATCAACAGAGTAGATCCTTGCCATTTTTCGCCACGTCTGGTGTACCACAGGGATCCAACTTAGGGCCCCTGTTGTTTCTACTGTTTATCAATGACCTTAGTGACATAATGGATAGTAACAGATTGTTCTACGCAGACGACTTGAAATTATACGCCAAAATTGATTGTTTTAGCGATTGCTTAAATCTTCAACATGATTTAGATAAAGTTTATAACTGGTGTTGCGAGAATTGTCTGTTTCTGAACATTGGTAAATACAAGGTGATATCTTACAGTCGTAAAAGGCAGATTACTCAGTTTGACTATAGCATTAATAATGACTTAATACAACGTTGCTCGAAAACTACTGACTTAGGTGTGACATTTGATACTGAATTTACCTTCAGGGAACATATTACCATTAAAATTAAGGAATCATGCCGTGTTTTAGGCTTCATATACAGAAATTGTTCTGATTTTAGAAATAGAAACGATAGTTTGAAGACCCTATATTACGCTTTGGTGCGTTCTAAACTCGAGTATTGCTCTCTAATTTGGTATCCTGTGTACTCCTATATGGTTAAAGGGATAGAGCGTATCCAACGTAAATTTCTGAAATTTCTTTATCGCCAACGTTTTGGTTATTACCCTCATAGACACTTTGAGCATTCCATCCTTTTGTCTATCTTTGGAGTATTGTCACTTGAAACAAGGAGGGTCTTATCATCCATTAATTTTGTATATAAGTTAAATAATTTTTATATTGACTGTCCCCTGCTTTTAGATTATCTTAATTTTTATGTGCCTCGTTTATCGAGTAGAAGTAGTCGCACGTTTTATTGCACCTTTAATAGAAGTAACGCCCTAAAGAGATCGCCTATCACGGTTGCTTGCTCCAACTTTAATATATTTGCGAAAGATTGTGACCTTAACTTCGATTCCTAAAAATGTATTCTAGGTAAAGCTGTTCTCGAGTTTAACAAAAAATAGTTTATCTTTATCTAATTAGTTTATATATTTTTCTATATGTTTTTGTGCGCATCTGTACACTTATTTGTTTATTGTTTTTTATATATGTATTTTGTATTTTTTTCTTTTGCCTACTTGTGGCTTATGCTGTTTGGCAAATATATATCTATTATTATTATTATATTTCAACGTTTTTTGATGGTTCTGAGCCACCAAACACACTTAAAGCATGCAGAATCGACTCAGAATAGGAAAAGGAGACGTTTAGGTCAATTTTATGCATTCTGGCGTTCGTAGATACAAGAAAACTGTTAAAATTCTTCAGAAACGTCACTTTTGAAGTGTTTTCTTGTACTTTTAAGCCACTCAGATACCCTACGGGCTCGGAAAGTGCAACGAAACCATCAAATTTTAGCTAGAAACTGTATTTTTGTCGATTTTTATTGAATTTGAACTATATTTCAACGTTTTTTGATGGTTCTGAGCCACCAAACACACTTAAAGCATGCAGAATCGACTCAGAATAGGAAAAGCAGACGTTTAGGTCAATTTTATGCATTCTGGCGTTCGTAGATACAAGAAAACTGTTAAAATTCTTCAGAAACGTCACTTTTGAAGTGTTTTCTTGTACTTTTAAGCTACTCAGATACCCTACGGGCTCGGAAGGTGCAACGAAACCATCAAATTTTAGCTAGAAACTGTATTTTTGTCGATTTTTATTGAATTTGAACTATATTTCAACGTTTTTTGATGGTTCTGAGCCACCAAACACACTTAAAGCATGCAGAATCGACTCAGAATAGGAAAAGGAGACGTTTAGGTCAATTTTATGCATTCTGGCGTTCGTAGATACAAGAAAACTGTTAAAATTCTTCAGAAACGTCACTTTTGAAGTGTTTTCTTGTACTTTTAAGCCACTCAGATACCCTACGGGCTCGGAAAGTGCAACGAAACCATCAAATTTTAGCTAGAAACTGTATTTTTGTCGATTTTTATTGAATTTGAACTATATTTCAACGTTTTTTGATGGTTCTGAGCCACCAAACACACTTTAAGCATGCAGAATCGACTCAGAATAGGAAAAGGAGACGTTTAGGTCAATTTTATGCATTCTGGCGTTCGTAGATACAAGAAAACTGTTAAAATTCTTCAGAAACGTCACTTTTGAAGTGTTTTCTTGTACTTTTAAGCCACTCAGATACCCAACGGGCTCGGAAAGTGCAACGAAACCATCAAATTTTAGCTAGAAACTGTATTTTTGTC
Source organism: Zophobas morio (assembly GCF_036711695.1). Classification (NCBI taxonomy): domain Eukaryota; kingdom Metazoa; phylum Arthropoda; class Insecta; order Coleoptera; family Tenebrionidae; genus Zophobas; species Zophobas morio. The sequence goes on along the minus strand of NW_026973101.1, from coordinate 15,049 downwards.
GATTTTTATTGAATTTGAACTATATTTCAACGTTTTTTGATGGTTCTGAGCCACCAAACACACTTAAAGCATGCAGAATCGACTCAGAATAGAAAAAGGAGACGTTTAGGTCAATTTTATGCATTCTGGCGTTCGTAGATACAAGAAAACTGTTAAAATTCTTCAGAAACGTCACTTTTGAAGTGTTTTCTTGTACTTTTAAGCCACTCAGATACCCTACGGGCTCGGAAAGTGCAACGAAACCATCAAATTTTAGCTACAAACTGTATTTTTGTCGATTTTTATTGAATTTGAACTATATTTCAACGTTTTTTGATGGTTCTGAGCCACCAAACACACTTAAAGCATGCAGAATCGACTCAGAATAGGAAAAGGAGACGTTTAGGTCAATTTTATGCATTCTGGCGTTCGTAGATACAAGAAAACTGTTAAAATTCTTCAGAAACGTCACTTTTGAAGTGTTTTCTTGTACTTTTAAGCCACTCAGATACCCTACGGGCTCGGAAAGTGCAACGAAACCATCAAATTTTAGCTAGAAACTGTATTTTTGTCGATTTTTATTGAATTTGAACTATATTTCAACGTTTTTTGATGGTTCTGAGCCACCAAACACACTTAAAGCATGCAGAATCGACTCAGAATAGGAAAAGGAGACGTTTAGGTCAATTTTATGCATTCTGGCGTTCGTAGATACAAGAAAACTGTTAAAATTCTTCAGAAACGTCACTTTTGAAGTGTTTTCTTGTACTTTTAAGCCACTCAGATAACCTACGGGCTCGGAAAGTGCAACGAAACCATCAAATTTTAGCTAGAAACTGTATTTTTGTCGATTTTTATTGAATTTGAACTATATGAAAATAATGGAATCCATTATTGTGGACGAGTTAGAAAATTTTATGAACAAACATGCTCTGATTCCTAGTCAACAGCATGGATTCACCAAGGGCAGGTCTATCGAGTCAAATTTATTGTCTTGCCTAAATGACTGGTCATCATCTCTAGATAATTCAGAAACCTTTGACATCCTTTATTTAGATTTTTCTAAGGCATTTGACAAAGTGCCCATACATTTGCTCATTTTAAAACTGAAATCGTATGGTATTAGTGGACGATTGCTTGCGTGGATAGAGTGCTTTCTTAGTAATAGAACTTTTTCAGTAAAAGTTGATAAAAGTTTGAGTGACGTTTATAACGTACTAAGCGGAGTACCTCAAGGTTCCGTTTTAGGTCCAAAATTGTTCCTTCTCTACACAGCTGACATACCTCAATCTATTGTTTCAACTTGTGCAATGTATGCAGACGATATAAAATTATATAACACGACTATTAATGCACATATTTTACAAAATGATCTCAATAAGATTTATGAATGGAGTGAAAAGTGGGGTATTCCTCTAAACAGTAATAAATGTGTAGTGATGCATGTTGGTAAGAAAAACCCGGAATTTTGTTATAGAATACAGGGGGAAAGCTTACGTACTGTTACAGAACACAATGATTTGGGTATCTTAATTCATAGAAATTTGTCATGGGCTAATCATGTACTAAAACAGGTTAAGAAAGCGAATAGTCGTATGTATATACTACATAAAACTTTTGCAAAATCTAATACATCTTTAATGGCTAAGTTATTCAGAATATATGTAAGACCAATTTTAGAATTTGGCTCTGTTGTGTGGTTTCCTGACAGAATACAGGATATGAGAAGTTATGAAAATGTACAGCGAAGATATACGAGATGGTGCTATGGTTTTAGAAGACCTAGCTACGAAAACCGTTTAATTTTAATGAAACTTCCTTCACTCATGGACAGAAAGAAAAGAGGAGATTTAATATACTGTTTCAAGATTTTGCAAATGGGAAAAGAAGGGGAAAACTATTTTACTATAAGGCAAGATGTGAGATTACGTGGACACCGATTAACATTAGTCGTACCTCGTTGTAAAACAAATATCAGGAAAAACTTCTTCTCCACCCGCATAATCAAAGATTGGAATAAATTGCCAGATGAAATTATAAAGTCTGAAAGTGTAAACGTATTTAAAAATCGCATTGATAAATTTTATTCTTGGTAATACAGAATATTGAAATCTAAAGAGTATAATAGCTTCTACGAGCTCTACTCTATACAAACTAATATTAATAATAATAATAATAATATTTCAACGTTTTTTGATGGTTCTGAGCCACCAAACACACTTAAAGCATGCAGAATCGACTCAGAATAGGAAAAGGAGACGTTTAGGTCAATTTTATGCATTCTGGCGTTCGTAGATACAAGAAAACTGTTAAAATTCTTCAGAAACGTCACTTTTGAAGTGTTTTCTTGTACTTTTAAGCCACTCAGATACCCTACGGGCTCGGAAAGTGCAACGAAACCATCAAATTTTAGCTAGAAACTGTATTTTTGTCGATTTTTATTAAATTTGAACTATATTTCAACGTTTTTTGATGGTTCTGAGCCACCAAACACACTTAAAGCATGCAGAATCGACTCAGAATAGGAAAAGGAGACGTTTAGGTCAATTTTATGCATTCTGGCGTTCGTAGATACAAGAAAACTGTTAAAATTCTTCAGAAACGTCACTTTTGAAGTGTTTTCTTGTACTTTTAAGCCACTCAGATACCCTACGGGCTCGGAAAGTGCAACGAAACCATCAAATTTTAGCTAGAAACTGTATTTTTGTCGATTTTTATTGAATTTGAACTATATTTCAACGTTTTTTGATGGTTCTGAGCCACCAAACACACTTAAAGCATGCAGAATCGACTCAGAATAGGAAAAGGAGACGTTTAGGTCAATTTTATGCATTCTGGTGTTCGTAGATACAAGAAAACTGTTAAAATTCTTCAGAAACGTCACTTTTGAAGTGTTTTCTTGTACTTTTAAGCCACTCAGATACCCTACGGGCTCGGAAAGTGCAACGAAACCATCAAATTTTAGCTAGAAACTGTATTTTTGTCGATTTTTATTGAATTTGAACTATATTTCAACGTTTTTTGATGGTTCTGAGCCACCAAACACACTTAAAGCATGCAGAATCGACTCAGAATAGGAAAAGGAGACGTTTAGGTCAATTTTATGCATTCTGGCGTTCGTAGATACAAGAAAACTGTTAAAATTCTTCAGAAACGTCACTTTTGAAGTGTTTTCTTGTACTTTTAAGCCACTCAGATACCCTACGGGCTCGGAAAGTGCAACGAAACCATCAAATTTTAGCTAGAAACTGTATTTTTGTCGATTTTTATTGAATTTGAACTATATTTCAACGTTTTTTGATGGTTCTGAGCCACCAAACACACTTAAAGCATGCAGAATCGACTCAGAATAGGAAAAGGAGACGTTTAGGTCAATTTTATGCATTCTGGCGTTCGTAGATACAAGAAAACTGTTAAAATTCTTCAGAAACGTCACTTTTGAAGTGTTTTCTTGTACTTTTAAGCCACTCAGATACCCTACGGGCTCGGAAAGTGCAACGAAACCATCAAATTTTAGCTAGAAACTGTATTTTTGTCGATTTTTATTGAATTTGAACTATATTTCAACGTTTTTTGATGATTCTGAGCCACCAAACACACTTAAAGCATGCAGAATCGACTCAGAATAGGAAAAGGAGACGTTTAGGTCAATTTTATGCATTCTGGCGTTCGTAGATACAAGAAAACTGTTAAAATTCTTCAGAAACGTCACTTTTGAAGTGTTTTCTTGTACTTTTAAGCCACTCAGATACCCTACGGGCTCGGAAAGTGCAACGAAACCATCAAATTTTAGCTAGAAACTGTACTTTTGTCAATTTTTATTGAATTTGAACTATATTTCAACGTTTTTTGATGGTTCTGAGCCACCAAACACACTTAAAGCATGCAGAATCGACTCAGAATAGGAAAAGGAGACGTTTAGGTCAATTTTATGCATTCTGGCGTTCGTAGATACAAGAAAACTGTTAAAATTCTTCAGAAACGTCACTTTTGAAGTGTTTTCTTGTACTTTTAAGCCACTCAGATACCCTACGGGCTCGGAAAGTGCAACGAAACCATCAAATTTTAGCTAGAAACTGTATTTTTGTCGATTTTTATTGAATTTGAACTATATTTCAACGTTTTTTGATGGTTCTGAGCCACCAAACACACTTAAAGCATGCAGAATCGACTCAGAATAGAAAAAGGAGACGTTTAGGTCAATTTTATGCATTCTGGCGTTCGTAGATACAAGAAAACTGTTAAAATTCTTCAGAAACGTCACTTTTGAAGTGTTTTCTTGTACTTTTAAGCCACTCAGATACCCTACGGGCTCGGAAAGTGCAACGAAACCATCAAATTTTAGCTAGAAACTGTATTTTTGTCGATTTTTATTGAATTTGAACTATATTTCAACGTTTTTTGATGGTTCTGAGCCACCAAACACACTTAAAGCATGCAGAATCGACTCAGAATAGGAAAAGGAGACGTTTAGGTCAATTTTATGCATTCTGGCGTTCGTAGATACAAGAAAACTGTTAAAATTCTTCAGAAACGTCACTTTTGAAGTGTTTTCTTGTACTTTTAAGCCACTCAGATACCCTACGGGCTCGGAAAGTGCAACGAAACCATCAAATTTTAGCTAGAAACTGTATTTTTGTCGATTTTTATTGAATTTGAACTATATTTCAACGTTTTTTGATGGTTCTGAGCCACCAAACACACTTAAAGCATGCAGAATCGACTCAGAATAGGAAAAGGAGACGTTTAGGTCAATTTTATGCATTCTAGCGTTCGTAGATACAAGAAAACTGTTAAAATTCTTCAGAAACGTCACTTTTGAAGTGTTTTCTTGTACTTTTAAGCCAGTCAGATACCCTACGGGCTCGGAAAGTGCAACGAAACCATCAAATTTTAGCTAGAAGCTGTATTTTTGTCGATTTTTATTGAATTTGAACTATATTTCAACGTTTTTTTGATGGTTCTGAGCCACCAAACACACTTAAAGCATGCAGAATCGACTCAGAATAGGAAAAGGAGACGTTTAGGTCAATTTTATGCATTCTGGCGTTCGTAGATACAAGAAAACTGTTAAAATTCTTCAGAAACGTCACTTTTGAAGTGTTTTCTTGTACTTTTAAGCCACTCAGATACCCTACGGGCTCGGAAAGTGCAACGAAACCATCAAATTTTAGCTAGAAACTGTATTTTTGTCGATTTTTATTGAATTTGAACTATATTTCAACGTTTTTTGATGGTTCTGAGCCACCAAACACACTTAAAGCATGCAGAATCGACTCAGAATAGGAAAAGGAGACGTTTAGGTCAATTTTATGCATTCTGGCGTTCGTAGATACAAGAAAACTGTTAAAATTCTTCAGAAACGTCACTTTTGAAGTGTTTTCTTGTACTTTTAAGCCACTCAGATACCCTACGGGCTCGGAAAGTGCAACGAAACCATCAAATTTTAGCTAGAAACTGTATTTTTGTCGATTTTTATTGAATTTGAACTATATTTCAACGTTTTTTGATGGTTCTGAGCCACCAAACACACTTAAAGCATGCAGAATCGACTCAGAATAGGAAAAGGAGACGTTTAGGTCAATTTTATGCATTCTGGCGTTCGTAGATACAAGAAAACTGTTAAAATTCTTCAGAAACGTCACTTTTGAAGTGTTTTCTTGTACTTTTAAGCCAGTCAGATACCCTACGGGCTCGGAAAGTGCAACGAAACCATCAAATTTTAGCTAGAAACTGTATTTTTGTCGATTTTTATTGAATTTGAACTATATTTCAACGTTTTTTGATGGTTCTGAGCCACCAAACACACTTAAAGCATGCAGAATCGACTCAGAATAGGAAAAGGAGACGTTTAGGTCAATTTTATGCATTCTGGCGTTCGTAGATACAAGAAAACTGTTAAAATTCTTCAGAAACGTCACTTTTGAAGTGTTTTCTTGTACTTTTAAGCCACTCAGATACCCTACGGGCTCGGAAAGTGCAACGAAACCATCAAATTTTAACTAGAAACTGTATTTTTGTCGATTTTTATTGAATTTGAACTATATTTCAACGTTTTTTGATGGTTCTGAGCCACCAAACACACTTAAAGCATGCAGAATCGACTCAGAATAGGAAAAGGAGACGTTTAGGTCAATTTTATGCATTCTGGCGTTCGTAGATACAAGAACACTGTTAAAATTCTTCAGAAACGTCACTTTTGAAGTGTTTTCTTGTACTTTTAAGCCACTCAGATACCCTACGGGCTCGGAAAGTGCAACGAAACCATCAAATTTTAGCTAGAAACTGTATTTTTGTCGATTTTTATTGAATATGAACTATATTTCAACGTTTTTTGATGGTTCTGAGCCACCAAACACACTTAAAGCATGCAGAATCGACTCAGAATAGGAAAAGGAGACGTTTAGGTCAATTTTATGCATTCTGGCGTTCGTAGATACAAGAAAACTGTTAAAATTCTTCAGAAACGTCACTTTTGAAGTGTTTCTTGTACTTTTAAGCCACTCAGATACCCTACGGGCTCGGAAAGTGCAACGAAACCATCAAATTTTAACTAGAAACTGTATTTTTGTCGATTTTTATTGAATTTGAACTATATTTCAACGTTTTTTGATGGTTCTGAGCCACCAAACACACTTAAAGCATGCAGAATCGACTCAGAATAGGAAAAGGAGACGTTTAGGTCAATTTTATGCATTCTGGCGTTCGTAGATACAAGAAAACTGTTAAAATTCTTCAGAAACGTCACTTTTGAAGTGTTTTCTTGTACTTTTAAGCCACTCAGATACCCTACGGTCTCGGAAAGTGCAACGAAACCATCAAATTTTAACTAGAAACTGTATTTTTGTCGATTTTTATTGAATTTGAACTATATTTCAACGTTTTTTGATGGTTCTGAGCCACCAAACACACTTAAAGCATGCAGAATCGACTCAGAATAGGAAAAGGAGACGTTTAGGTCAATTTTATGCATTCTGGCGTTCGTAGATACAAGAAAACTGTTAAAATTCTTCAGAAACGTCACTTTTGAAGTGTTTTCTTGTACTTTTAAGCCACTCAGATACCCTACGGGCTCGGAAAGTGCAACGAAACCATCAAATTTTAGCTAGAAACTGTATTTTTGGCGATTTTTATTGAATCTGAACTATATTTCAACGTTTTTTGATGGTTCTGAGCCACCAAACACACTTAAAGCATGCAGAATCGACTCAGAATAGGAAAAGGAGACGTTTAGGTCAATTTTATGCATTCTGGCGTTCGTAGATACAAGAAAACTGTTAAAATTCTTCAGAAACGTCACTTTTGAAGTGTTTTCTTGTACTTTTAAGCCACTCAGATACCCTACGGGCTCGGAAAGTGCAACGAAACCATCAAATTTTAACTAAAAACTGTATTTTTGTCGATTTTTATTGAATTTGAACTATATTTCAACGTTTTTTGATGGTTCTGAGCCACCAAACACACTTAAAGCATGCAGAATCGACTCAGAATAGAAAAAGGAGACGTTTAGGTCAATTTTATGCATTCTGGCGTTCGTAGATACAAGAAAACTGTTAAAATTCTTCAGAAACGTCACTTTTGAAGTGTTTTCTTGTACTTTTAAGCCACTCAGATACCCAACGGGCTCGGAAAGTGCAACGAAACCATCAAATTTTAACTAGAAACTGTATTTTTGTCGATTTTTATTGAATTTGAACTATATTTCAACGTTTTTTGATGGTTCTGAGCCACCAAACACACTTAAAGCATGCAGAATCGACTCAGAATAGGAAAAGGAGACGTTTAGGTCAATTTTATGCATTCTGGCGTTCGTAGATCCAAGAAAACTGTTAAAATTCTTCAGAAACGTCACTTTTGAAGTGTTTTCTTGTACTTTTAAGCCACTCAGATACCCCACGGGCTCGGAAAGTGCAACGAAACCATCAAATTTTAACTAGAAACTGTATTTTTGTCGATTTTTATTGAATTTGAACTATATTTCAACGTTTTTTGATGGTTCTGAGCCACCAAACACACTTAAAGCATGCAGAATCGACTCAGAATAGGAAAAGGAGACGTTTAGGTCAATTTTATGCATTCTGGCGTTCGTAGATACAAGAAAACTGTTAAAATTCTTCAGAAACGTCACTTTTGAAGTGTTTTCTTGTACTTTTAAGCCACTCAGATACCCTACGGGCTCGGAAAGTGCAACGAAACCATCAAATTTTAGCTAGAAACTGTATTTTTGTCGATTTTTATTGAATTTGAACTATATTTCAACGTTTTTTGATGGTTCTGAGCCACCAAACACACTTAAAGCATGCAGAATCGACTCAGAATAGGAAAAGGAGACGTTTAGGTCAATTTTATGCATTCTGGCGTTCGTAGATACAAGAAAACTGTTAAAATACTTTAGAAACGTCACTTTTGAAGTGTTTTCTTGTACTTTTAAGCCACTCAGATACCCTACGGGCTCGGAAAGTGCAACGAAACCATCAAATTTTAACTAGAAACTGTATTTTTGTCGATTTTTATTGAATTTGAACTATATTTCAACGTTTTTTGATGGTTCTGAGCCACCAAACACACTTAAAGCATGCAGAATCGACTCAGAATAGGAAAAGGAGACGTTTAGGTCAATTTTATGCATTCTGGCGTTCGTAGATACAAGAAAACTGTTAAAATTCTTCAGAAACGTCACTTTTGAAGTGTTTTCTTGTACTTTTAAGCCACTCAGATACCCTACGGGCTCGGAAAGTGCAACGAAACCATCAAATTTTAACTAGAAACTGTATTTTTGTCGATTTTTATTGAATTTGAACTATATTTCAACGTTTTTTGATGGTTCTGAGCCACCAAACACACTTAAAGCATGCAGAATCGACTCAGAATAGGAAAAGGAGACGTTTAGGTCAATTTTATGCATTTTGGCGTTCGTAGATACAAGAAAACTGTTAAAATTCTTCAGAAACGTCACTTTTGAAGTGTTTTCTTGTACTTTTAAGCCACTCAGATGCCCTACGGGCTCGGAAAGTGCAACGAAACCATCAAATTTTAGCTAGAAACTGTATTTTTGTCGATTTTTATTGAATTTGAACTATATTTCAACGTTTTTTGATGGTTCTGAGCCACCAAACACACTTAAAGCATGCAGAATCGACTCAGAATAGGAAAAGGAGACGTTTAGGTCAATTTTATGCATTCTGGCGTACGTAGATACAAGAAAACTGTTAAAATTCTTCAGAAACGTCACTTTTGAAGTGTTTTCTTGTACTTTTAAGCCGCTCAGATACCCTACGGGCTCGGAAAGTGCAACGAAACCATCAAATTTTAACTAGAAACTGTATTTTTGTCGATTTTTATTGAATTTGAACTATATTTCAACGTTTTTTGATGGTTCTGAGCCACCAAACACACTTAAAGCATGCAGAATCGACTCAGAATAGGAAAAGGAGACGTTTAGGTCAATTTTATGCATTCTGGCGTTCGTAGGTACAAGAAAACTGTTAAAATTCTTCAGAAACGTCACTTTTGAAGTGTTTTCTTGTACTTTTAAGCCACTCAGATACCCTACGGGCTCGGAAAGTGCAACGAAACCATCAAATTTTAACTAGAAACTGTATTTTTGTCGATTTTTATTGAATTTGAACTATATTTCAACGTTTTTTGATGGTTCTGAGCCACCAAACACACTTAAAGCATGCAGAATCGACTCAGAATAGGAAAAGGAGACGTTTAGGTCAATTTTATGCATTCTGGCGTTCGTAGATACAAGAAAACTGTTAAAATTCTTCAGAAACGTCACTTTTGAAGTGTTTTCTTGTACTTTTAAGCCACTCAGATACCCAACGGGCTCGGAAAGTGCAACGAAACCATCAAATTTTAGCTAGAAACTGTATTTTTGTCGATTTTTATTGAATTTGAACTATATTTCAACGTTTTTTGATGGTTCTGAGCCACCAAACACACTTAAAGCATGCAGAATCGACTCAGAATAGGAAAAGGAGACGTTTAGGTCAATTTTATGCATTCTGGCGTTCGTAGATACAAGAAAACTGTTAAAATTCTTCAGAAACGTCACTTTTGAAGTGTTTTCTTGTACTTTTAAGCCACTCAGATACCCTACGGGCTCGGAAAGTGCAACGAAACCATCAAATTTTAACTAGAAACTGTATTTTTGTCGATTTTTATTGAATTTGAACTATATTTCAACGTTTTTTGATGGTTCTGAGCCACCAAACACACTTAAAGCATGCAGAATCGACTCAGAATAGGAAAAGGAGACGTTTAGGTCAATTTTATGCATTCTGGCGTTCGTAGATACAAGAAAACTGTTAAAATTCCTCAGAAACGTCACTTTTGAAGTGTTTTCTTGTACTTTTAAGCCACTCAGATACCCTACGGGCTCGGAAAGTGCAACGAAACCATCAAATTTTAGCTAGAAACTGTATTTTTGTCGATTTTTATTGAATTTGAACTATTTTTCAACGTTTTTTGATGGTTCTGAGCCACCAAACACACTTAAAGCATGCAGAATCGACTCAGAATAGGAAAAGGAGACGTTTAGGTCAATTTTATGCATTCTGGCGTTCGTAGATACAAGAAAACTGTTAAAATTCTTGAGAAACGTCACTTTTGAAGTGTTTTCTTGTACTTTTAAGCCACTCAGATACCCTACGGGCTCGGAAAGTGCAACGAAACCATCAAATTTTAGCTAGAAACTGTATTTTTGTCGATTTTTATTGAATTTGAACTATATTTCAACGTTTTTTGATGGTTCTGAGCCACCAAACTCACTTAAAGCATGCAGAATCGACTCAGAATAGGAAAAGGAGACGTTTAGGTCAATTTTATGCATTCTGGCGTTCGTAGATACAAGAAAACTGTTAAAATTCTTCAGAAACGTCACTTTTGAAGTGTTTTCTTGTACTTTTAAGCCACTCAGATACCCTACGGGCTCGGAAAGTGCAACGAAACCATCAAATTTTAACTAGAAACTGTATTTTTGTCGATTTTTATTGAATTTGAACTATATTTCAACGTTTTTTGATGGTTCTGAGCCACCAAACACACTTAAAGCATGCAGAATCGACTCAGAATAGGAAAAGGAGACGTTTAGGTCAATTTTATGCATTCTGGCGTTCGTAGATACAAGAAAACTGTTAAAATTCTTCAGAAACGTCACTTTTGAAGTGTTTTCTTGTACTTTTAAGCCACTCAGATACCCTACGGGCTCGGAAAGTGCAACGAAACCATCAAATTTTAACTAGAAACTGTATTTTTGTCGATTTTTATTGAATTTGAACTATATTTCAACGTTTTTTGATGGTTCTGAGCCACCAAACACACTTAAAGCATGCAGAATCGACTCAGAATAGGAAAAGGAGACGTTTAGGTCAATTTTATGCATTCTGGCGTTCGTAGATACAAGAAAACTGTTAAAATTCTTCAGAAACGTCACTTTTGAAGTGTTTTCTTGTACTTTTAAGCCACTCAGATACCCTACGGGCTCGGAAAGTGCAACGAAACCATCAAATTTTAGCTAGAAACTGTATTTTTGTCGATTTTTATTGAATTTGAACTATATTTCAACGTTTTTTGATGGTTCTGAGCCACCAAACACACTTAAAGCATGCAGAATCGACTCAGAATAGGAAAAGGAGACGTTTAGGTCAATTTTATGCATTCTGGCGTTCGTAGATACAAGAAAACTGTTAAAATTCTTCAGAAACGTCACTTTTGAAGTGTTTTCTTGTACTTTTAAGCCACTCAGATACCCTACGGGCTCGGAAAGTGCAACGAAACCATCAAATTTTAACTAGAAACTGTATTTTTGTCGATTTTTATTGAATTTGAACTATATTTCAACGTTTTTTGATGGTTCTGAGCCACCAAACACACTTAAAGCATGCAGAATCGACTCAGAATAGGAAAAGGAGACGTTTAGGTCAATTTTATGCATTCTGGCGTTCGTAGATACAAGAAAACTGTTAAAATTCCTCAGAAACGTCACTTTTGAAGTGTTTTCTTGTACTTTTAAGCCACTCAGATACCCTACGGGCTCGGAAAGTGCAACGAAACCATCAAATTTTAGCTAGAAACTGTATTTTTGTCGATTTTTATTGAATTTGAACTATATTTCAACGTTTTTTGATGGTTCTGAGCCACCAAACACACTTAAAGCATGCAGAATCGACTCAGAATAGGAAAAGGAGACGTTTAGGTCAATTTTATGCATTCTGGCGTTCGTAGATACAAGAAAACTGTTAAAATTCTTGAGAAACGTCACTTTTGAAGTGTTTTCTTGTACTTTTAAGCCACTCAGATACCCTACGGGCTCGGAAAGTGCAACGAAACCATCAAATTTTAGCTAGAAACTGTATTTTTGTCGATTTTTATTGAATTTGAACTATATTTCAACGTTTTTTGATGGTTCTGAGCCACCAAACTCACTTAAAGCATGCAGAATCGACTCAGAATAGGAAAAGGAGACGTTTAGGTCAATTTTATGCATTCTGGCGTTCGTAGATACAAGAAAACTGTTAAAATTCTTCAGAAACGTCACTTTTGAAGTGTTTTCTTATACATTTAAGCCACTCAGATACCCTACGGGCTCGGAAAGTGCAACGAAACTATCAAATTTTAGCTAGAAACTGTATTTTTGTCGATTTTTATTGAATTTGAACTATATTTCAACGGTTTTTGATGGTCCTGAGCCACCAAACACACTTAAAGCATGCAGAATCGACTCAGAATAGGAAAAGGAGACTTTTAGGTCAATTTAATGCATTCTGGCGTTCGTAGATACAAGAAAACTGTTAAAATTCTTCAGAAACGTCACTTTTGAAGTGTTTTCTTGTACTTTTAAGCCACTCAGAAACCCTACGGGCTCGGAAAGTGCAACGAAACCATCAAATTTTAGCTAGAAACTGTATTTTTGTCGATTTTTATTGAATTTGAACTATATTTCAACGTTTTTTTGATGGTTCTGAGCCACCAAACACACTTAAAGCATGCAGAATCGACTCAGAATAGGAAAAGGAGACGTTTAGGTCAATTTTATGCATTCTGGCGTTCGTAGATACAAGAAAACTGTTAAAATTCTTCAGAAACGTCACTTTTGAAGTGTTTTCTTGTACTTTTAAGCCACTCAGATACCCTACGGGCTCGGAAAGTGCAACGAAACCATCAAATTTTAGCTAGAAACTGTATTTTTGTCGATTTTTATTGAATTTGAACTATATTTCAACGTTTTTTGATGGTTCTGAGCCACCAAACACACTTAAAGCATGCAGAATCGACTCAGAATAGGAAAAGGAGACGTTTAGGTCAATTTTATGCATTCTGGCGTTCGTAGATACAAGAAAACTGTTAAAATTCTTCAGAAACGTCACTTTTGAAGTGTTTTCTTGTACTTTTAAGCCACTCAGATACCCTACGGGCTCGGAAAGTGCAACGAAACCATCAAATTTTAGCTAGAAACTGTATTTTTGTCGATTTTTATTGAATTTGAACTATATTTCAAAGTTTTTTGATGGTTCTGAGCCACCAAACACACTTAAAGCATGCAGAATCGACTCAGAATAGGAAAAGGAGACGTTTAGGTCAATTTTATGCATTCTGGCGTTCGTAGATACAAGAAAACTGTTAAAATTCTTCAGAAACGTCACTTTTGAAGTGTTTTCTTGTACTTTTAAGCCACTCAGATACCCTACGGGCTCGGAAAGTGCAACGAAACCATCAAATTTTAGCTAGAAACTGTATTTTTGTCGATTTTTATTGAATTTGAACTATATTTCAACGTTTTTTGATGGTTCTGAGCCACCAAACACACTTAAAGCATGCAGAATCGACTCAGAATAGGAAAAGGAGACGTTTAGGTCAATTTTATGCATTCTGGCGTTCGTAGATACAAGAAAACTGTTAAAATTCTTCAGAAACGTCACTTTTGAAGTGTTTTCTTATACATTTAAGCCACTCAGATACCCTACGGGCTCGGAAAGTGCAACGAAACTATCAAATTTTAGCTAGAAACTGTATTTTTGTCGATTTTTATTGAATTTGAACTATATTTCAACGGTTTTTGATGGTCCTGAGCCACCAAACACACTTAAAGCATGCAGAATCGACTCAGAATAGGAAAAGGAGACGTTTAGGTCAATTTTATGCATTCTGGCGTTCGTAGATACAAGAAAACTGTTAAAATTCTTCAGAAACGTCACTTTTGAAGTGTTTTCTTGTACTTTTAAGCCACTCAGATACCCTACGGGCTCGGAAAGTGCAACGAAACCATCAAATTTTAGCTAGAAACTGTATTTTTGTCGATTTTTATTGAATTTGAACTATATTTCAAAGTTTTTTGATGGTTCTGAGCCACCAAACACACTTAAAGCATGCAGAATCGACTCAGAATAGGAAAAGGAGACGTTTAGGTCAATTTTATGCATTCTGGCGTTCGTAGATACAAGAAAACTGTTAAAATTCTTCAGAAACGTCACTTTTGAAGTGTTTTCTTGTACTTTTAAGCCACTCAGATACCCTACGGGCTCGGAAAGTGCAACGAAACCATCAAATTTTAGCTAGAAACTGTATTTTTGTCGATTTTTATTGAATTTGAACTATATTTCAACGTTTTTTGATGGTTCTGAGCCACCAAACACACTTAAAGCATGCAGAATCGACTCAGAATAGGAAAAGGAGACGTTTAGGTCAATTTTATGCATTCTGGCGTTCGTAGATACAAGAAAACTGTTAAAATTCTTCAGAAACGTCACTTTTGAAGTGTTTTCTTGTACTTTTAAGCCACTCAGATACCCTACGGGCTCGGAAAGTGCAACGAAACCATCAAATTTTAGCTAGAAACTGTATTTTTGTCGATTTTTATTGAATTTGAACTATATTTCAACGTTTTTTGATGGTTCTGAGCCACCAAACACACTTAAAGCATGCAGAATCGACTCAGAATAGGAAAAGGAGACGTTTAGGTCAATTTTATGCATTCTGGCGTTCGTAGATACAAGAAAACTGTTAAAATTCTTCAGAAACGTCACTTTTGAAGTGTTTTCTTATACATTTAAGCCACTCAGATACC